>NW_026991398.1:3301637-3555897 GCF_036370855.1 Dromaius novaehollandiae | reverse complement strand
GGCCCAGCTGAAGACACAAATTTCTCCGTCCCTCGTGCTCCCTCCTCCTGGGAAATGTTCCCTGAAGTAGACTAAAATGATCACTGAGGGTCCCTCTCTAAGCACTGAAGGAAGACTGATCCAGCATTGCAATTTGTCTCGTCAGAGGAGGGTTATCTGCAAGAGGTGGAAATATCCCACTCAGGAAGCACCTATTCCTATCCCTTCACTAGGCAGGAACCTAAGCTGGGACAAGAAGGGAGTTCATTTACCCATGGTTCAGATGTTAATTCAGATGAGTCAGTATGGGCTTGGTTTAGAAGTCCCTGGGCTGGAGTGGGATTTAGATCCCTCCTGTGAACTCCACAAACACACAGGAGGTGGGATTCCCCTTCCCCAAACTGAAGTGAGCACCACAGAGGTGTCTGCATGGGAGCTCCTCGTCTAAGCTCCCATTGTAATCAATAGTGATGGAGGGTGGGAGTCAGCTGCTCACATGTAAACACCTGAGGACATGTGAAGAGACAGAGGTGGTCCCAGGCATGTGCCAGTGTCTGCTTGCTCTGATGGTGCAACTATGACACCCACATTTTCTAGAGCATGAGGTGGTGGCCAGGTGGGGAATTGCCTTGGCCATCTGAAATGACCCTAGATGCCTACTGCAACTAGAGCTCCACTCACTAGCAAGCTGAGGCACAAGCAGATCTGTGCAATGCAAATAGCTAATGCAATTCAGTGCAGACAGTAGATTCAGTGACATAAAGGTAGGCCATAGGCAGGGCCATGTCCCGTGTCTGGGGTGTCCAGCACAACCACAGGTCTCTAGTAAATTCAGCATGGGACCTACAGGAAAGCCATGTCCTTCTGCAGTGGTTGCTGGGAAAGCACCCCAGAGCCTCCCAGGTTTCCTACCTGTGCCCAAACAACTGGATCCCACCATTGCCTTTAGGCAAAGGTCCATCCTGTCTACATCCAAGCACACTGCATAGACAGGAGGCACGTCACACCAAGGTCTCCACTGTACTCTCTGCATTGTCAAACACTTCCAGCTTTTCTCTCCATTCTTTTTCTCTCATGCCCTCAGATGATATGAACAGGGACTGGGCTAGTGATATCCACAGGTTGGTTGGATCACAGGACATCCAGCTCCAAGGAATTCTTCGGTGACACCTTGTCCTTTCTGGAGATCGATTCACCCCTGTCACAGACCAAGCGGTGCTGCAGAGTCAGCGCAGGCAGCAAACCCCTCTCCTGCCATTTCATCACAGCCCAGCTCTGTTTCTCCCTGGCCTTGGGCACTGCAGGGTTTGCTCTCTTAGTGGGAACCTCCTTTCACCATTACATTGTCATCTGCTATCTACACGAGCATGTCTCTGCTCTGAAGTGGGGCCATTGCACACATGGTGTCGTTGGCTCTTGGTAACATGTTTCACCATGACCGGTCTGTTCTCTGTGCCACAGCTGAGGTCTGCAGCCCAAATATACACAAGTGCATGCAGCCTGGGGCACAGACAGGAGCAGATGGAGATGGACAAGCCAGAAAAGGGTGATGCTTTCCTGCATCTGGAAGCTGGAAATAAGGAGGAACTGATCAGGGATAGGATAGTGCCAGCTTTTCCTACAGTGACCATTAAAATGTGCAGTCAAAATCCTGGAGGGAGTGAGGAAGGACAGTAGCAGAGTACAGACTCTGGACTTCAGAGGAGCAGACGTCCTGGCCTGTTCAGGGGACTGGTGGGGGATCCCAGGGGAGGCAGCTCTGAAGGGCCCAGGAGCTCCGAAAGCCAGCAGGTCTTTAAGGACAGACCTGCCAAGCACAAGGATGGGCCATCCCGATACTTGCTAAAACTAGCAGACACTTCAGGGGACCAACTTGGCTAAAGAGGGACCTCACGGCTTAGCTCCAGGGTAATAGGGCAGCATACAGCAGGGGGAAGAAGGGAGAGGCCAAGGAGGAATTTAGAAATATTGTCCAGTGTCTTAGGCATGGTGTTAGGGAAGAAAAAGCTCCCCTACGATTGACACTTACAGGGGACGTCAAGGGCATGAAGATGAGCTGCTACTGCTCCAGTAAGAATCAAAGAATGAAAAGGAAAATGTGGCCGCCCTGCTAAATGGGACAGGGAATCCTCTAGCAGCAGATGCAGAGAGGTCTGAGGAACTCAACCGATGGTTAGCTTCCATTTCCACAAGCAAGGTCTCCTGGGCTGTTGTGCCTTGAGTCAGGGCTCCAGAGGAGAAAAGCAGCCAACAGTGGATGAGGTTATTGAGGGATTCCTTGTGAGAATTCAGACTACACCAGTCAGGGGGGTTGGATGGGCTGCATGTGAGGATGCTGTAAGAGCTGGCTGCTGTCACTGCAAGGCCACTCGCTACCATCTTTGCAAGGTTGTGGAGATGGGGTGAAGTCCCAACGACTGCAGAAAGGCAAATGTTGCACCCATCTTCCAAAAAGGCCACAAGGACAACCTGGGGAGCTGCAGGCAGTTCAGCCTCACTTTGGTGAGGAGTGAGTCATGGAAGGAATCCTCCCAGATCACATTTCTGGGCACATGAAGGAGAAGAAGTTGCCAGGGAACACTTAGCATGGATTTACCCAGGGTAGATTGTGCCTCACCAATGTGATTGCCTGCTATGAATAAATAACTGCATTTGTGGATGGAGAAGAGTCAATGTCTTTTACCCAGACTTCAGCAAGGTGTTTGACACTGTCTCCCACAATATTCTTGCATGCACGTTAGAATGTTACAGTCAAGAAGAGTAGACGACCTGATGGCTGAAAAGCTGCTTGGATGGTCAGGCTCAGAGGGCAGTGGTGAATGGGTAGCACTCTTCCTGAAGGCCAGGGAGAAGTGGAGCACCACTGATCTCTCCAGAAACTTGTCCTGTTTATCATCTGTATTAGTTACACGCAGGAAGCAACAGTCATCATGCTTGCAGATGACCCCAAACTGAAGGTGGGAGGGCCTAGTCATATGCTTGAGGGCTGCCACTCAGAGGGAGCTAGACAGGCAGGAGGAATGGGCTGTCCGGAACCTCAGAAAATTCAACAAGGACAAATGCCAGGTCTTGCACCTGGGAGAAACCAACACCCCACAGTGTTACAGGCTGGGGCCTGAGTGCCTGGGGAGCGGCTCTGTGGAAAAGGACCTGAGGGTCCTGGTGGACAGAGGCAAAACATGAGCCATCAGTGTTGCCTGGCAGCAAAGAGGGCCAGAAGCATCGTGGACTGTCTGAGCAGGAGCACAGCCAGGAGGTCGAGGGGAATGATGATTGCCTTCTAGTCAGTATTCATTAGACCACGTAGAGAACACTGCATCTAGTGTCGGCTTCCCAGACCAAGAGAGAGGCTGATAATTGGGAGCAAATTCAGCTGAGGGTCTTCACAGTAGTCAGGGAGCTGGAGCACTTGCTCTGTGAGGAAATGGGACTTGTTCAACTTGCAGAAGAGATGGCTTTGGAGGGACCTCATAGCAGCCTTCCAACGGCTACGAGGAGGTCATCCAGAAGATGGAGCCAGGCTCTTCACCAGGGTGCACGGTGGGAGGACAAGAGACAATGGGCATTAGCTGAAAGAAGAGACATTCATGCAGGAGATAAGAAAAAGCTTTTCCACTATGTGGATGGTCACGCATTGGAAGTGGTTGCCCAGAGAGGCTGTGCAGTCTCCTGCCTTGGAGGTTTCCAAGACCAGACTGAATGGCTGCCGGAGCAACCTAGTCTGACCCCAGAGCTGACCCTGCTGTGAACAGGGAGATTGGGCCAGAGGCCTCCTGAGGTGCCTTCCACCCTGAAGGAGTCCATGATTCTTCCCACTCTTGATCTTCTCTTATTGATGTCAGGCAAAGCACGCAGGTTCCCTGTGACAGTGGAAGTAGGCCAGCTTTCTTGTGCTCCTTCAGGCAGAATTGTTCAGATGCAGGGCTTCTCAGCAGGAATCCCCAAAGCAGCTGTGAACCATCATTTGCTTCACTTTTAATTTCCTTTTTTTTCCTGTTTTCTCCCCTTCTTAATTTGTATCTTTTACCATTCTGATTGTTCCCATACAGCCCACCCCACCCCTGCTTACCCTTAGCTCATTGGCACTGTTTTGGTTTAGTTTGGGGTTTTTTGCTTTGTTTTTTCATTTTGACACAGATGAACTTTAGTCCAGAAGACTCTTGAGAAACTCAGGTGATTCGGACAACAGATACCTCAAGAAGATTTACAAGAGAAGTGTCAGGTCCTGTGCCTAGGTGGGAATAATCCCATCCGTGAGGAGAGGTTGAGGGACCTCAGCTTCTTCAGCCTGCTGAAATGGAGGCGAAGGGCAGTAGAGTAGGAGCCTGTGACTGCTTGAAGGGTGGTTTCAGAAATGATGGAGCTTTTCTTGGTAGTGGGAAACAGCATGAGAAAGAGAAAAAGCCCCAAACAGCAGCTTGTGGGGTTTAGATGTGACATTAGGAAAAGAAAATGTCACTCGTAGGGTAGTGCTGTGGTGCTACCGGTCACCCAGAGGGAGTCTGTGGTCAGCCCCTGGCTTTGTGTTTCAGGGAAAAGCAAGTGAGGACAGGAAGACATCAGGAGAGGTCAGGAGATCCCGGGGTGAGAGCAAGGTTGGGAAGCAGGTTGGGTGTCTACAGTCTGCAAGGAAACAGGCACAGGTGTGGGAAAGCATAGGACAGCCTGTGGTGGAGATGGCCAGGGGCACTACCAAGGCTGACACCTCCCAACACAGCCAGGTCTTTGTCCTCTTGGCTATGGCTGGTGTCTCTGCCAGCCAGGCTCATGAGAAGACACCATTCCTTAAAGCACTGTGGCCTTGCTGCCTCCTTGTCTCTTGGGAGCCCAGGAGGTGCTGTATCATGGTCCTGCACTCGGCATTGCACACCCCCACCCGCACACTGCCCCCAGGATGAGCCCTGAGCAATGCAGGATGGAAAGGATCACCCTGCCCAGGGGCTGGCTGTCAGTGCCTGGCTGCTCTGCTTGATAACACACATCCAGGTTGACTTGGCATCACAGCCACCTGCACATTGCCTTTGCCTGCCTGCAATCAGGGCCTCCAGGTTTCTGCTCTAATCAGCTCCTGGGGAGGCTTTGTTGGTAATTGCCCTCAGTGGGACCTGTTAGCACTCCAAGAAACTTGGGATTTGCTTCTGACTTCAACTTCTTGAGAGGTTTGTTCAGTCTCTTCTCAGCATCTGTGGTTCATGGGCTCAGCACCAAATACACCCAAGTGGTCATTAAAATGCAAAAAACCCTAAGGAGCCATGACTCTCTGCATAATTTGCTTCAGTTCTTCAAGTCTTGTGTGGCTAATTGGGAAGCTTTCAGGAGAGTACTGAAATTAGGCATATTTCAAAGAGCACCTGAAAATGAAAGATGTCTGCTTCTGAAACTTTCTTTATTCTTCAGTTTTCAGAATAAGCAATACCCACATTCTCCAACTGATACTGATCCAGAGTGTCTTCTAATGATGTCTGGGCATGTAGGAAAAGCAGCATTTTTGGTAGGAGACATGTACGGACAACCTTCCTCCCCAGCTCCCCAGCCCTATCAGTTCCCTCATCAGCCACTGGGGACTTAGAGCACTCTGGTTAAAATCTAACCTTTTTCCTCTCAAGTCTGTAGCTGAAGGTTACAGCTCATGTGCACCAATTCCCACCTGCTTTCCTTAGAGAAGTAGCTGCAAACAGGCACAGAAGGATTTGTCTTAACTGCAATCAAACAAAAATAGAAATTGAAATAGTTTAATAAAAAAGATACTCCTCAATTGTATGTTCATTTCAATTTAATCAGGACACGTGGAAATATGTGAGAGATCACTGAGATTACATCCACAGCCTAACAAACAGAGCAGTGGAAAGACAAGGTCAAGGGCAGATCAATATTTCCCCTCCCGATATGCAGACTCTTCCTCAAAATTTCCATTATGTTATCATGGGAAAACACTGACATTAAAATTAGCCAATCATGTGAGCTGATGAAGGTGGGCTCATATTTTTTCTAATGTTGAAAACAGTTCTTCACCTTTCCAGGCAGAGCTCAGGTGTCCAACCACAAGCACCCAGTGGCACTTGGAGAGGCCCTGGTGTCTCTGAGGCACCTGCCTGGGCCTGGCAGCTCTCACATGGGATCTGCAGGAGACCGGAGCCCCTGGGAGCTGCAGAGGGAGCCTGGGCAGAGGGGACCAGGGCACCTGCAATGGCACCACATGTCCATGACGCTGTGACTGCATCCCAGCCCAGGTCTGAAACATCACTTTCCCAGGGCAATAAGAACACAAAGAAGTTTCAAAAGCTGAAAGGTGTAAGAAAACTTTTTTTTTTTGCTTTAGATAATTTATTTAATTTCTTTCTTCTTTCATTTCTACTGACTGCTTCTAAAGATTTCTTTTCTAATAAGGCGTACATTATTAAAAATGATATCTTTGTGTCTTGCACAAGTCCAGTGCCCTCAAATCACTCCCTGCCCAGGATCGTCCTTGCCGCTCCTTGCTCTTTGCACACAGCGAGTCGCACCATGAGGTGTGGAGCTCTCACAGCAGATAGAGGAAAGCAGGCTGATCAGCTTCAGTGAAAATGCTCTATTTATCCATGGCCTAATTTGCACCAATCTCAATGTACCTGTATTACAGTGACATCTTAAAGGAGTCCCTAAATATCTAGCCACTCTCCCTTTTCATTCCCTGCATGGTCTATGAAGTGTGACTCCATTTTAAGCGACAGCAGGGATGGGACCCCTTCAGTGCAGATGCCTCTGGCTAACCCAGTTGTCTGGACTTCCCTTTCTAGTCAATGGAAAGAAAAAAGTTGTCCCACTGAGAGGTCGGGAGATGCTTCTGGTGACCAGCCAATGCTTCGGAAAGGTTCCCATAGTTCCTGGGTCACATCTCCCAGCATCACACAGGAACACAGCTACACAGGGCATCTCAGGCAGCAGTGGCCTCTGTATATGGCTAAAAGAGCCTTTGTGTAAAGTTCTTGTCATTGCTGAAATCTATACAAAAAATAGCTCTATGCAAGAACTGAAAAAAAAATCTTCATTTTCAGAACTTTGAACATTCTTTATCAATTCTAATGACTACTTTCTTTCTTTTTGATTGGCAGCACCATATGTATGCACTACAGAAATTACCCTATGTGAGTTTGCACGTTTATATCTATGTATATGTTATTCTTCATGATACACTTCCTGGCAACACTCTGAATGGAGAAACTTTGTTCTGAGAAACTACTGTATTCAAATGGACATGTCTCCTCTCTCTTCCTCTGCCTCTCTGTCCTCTCTTCCTCTGCCTAGTCACTCTTTACAGAGGCCTCATGGCCCCTCTGCCCTCCAGGGAAGTCTCCTGTTGGATCCTGCCAAGCAGATCCTGAATGAGCTGAAACACCTACCTGAATGTCACCCAGACTGCTGTGTCCTCTTCTCCTTCCTACAAGGTCTCCACTGGCTCATCACCTGCTCCAAGGCAAAGCCCTGTGCACTCCAGCCACCCCTTTGCACAGAGCACACCTGCACCTCCTCGCCATCCCAGCCTGCCTTCCTCTGGAGCCCAGTTTCATCCTGCCACGTGAGCTGTCCCACCCTGTGTGTGTAAATCCACAGGGATAGGGGAGAGGGAGGTGCCAGAAAAGGGGACACGGCTGGGATGTTGAATGTGGGGCCCAGAAAAGAGGACGACTCAGAAGAGGAGCAGGGAAGAAAAACATGGAAGTGACACCTTTGCAGTTTTGATGGTGAGGTCACCTCCTGTAGAGGAACCTCATGGGCTGGATTCTGGTAGGAGGCACTGTGAGGACAAGAAGAGAATCACACCACCTCTCATCCCACCAGAGATGATACATGGGCAGGAGGATGGAGAGAGGCAGGCAAAGGGGACATGACTGCAGTGTTGATTGTGAGGTCACTTCCACTGCAGCTGCCTGATTGGCCCTCAGCAGATGTGCTGGCCAGCAGGCTTGGTGATGTCACCCAGTGCCTCAGAGAGCCCACCCAGCAGAAATGACAGCCCTGGGGAGGGGAGGGGGTGACACAGGTGACAGGGACCCATCTGGGTGCTGATTGTGAGGGCACCTCTGCTGCAGCCACCCCACCAGCCCATGGCCGGCAGGCAGGAAGGCAGGGCTCACGGCCACCCTGCTCAGGACTAGCCCCCTGCAGCGGACCTGCCACCAAGCAGTGCACAGCTCCTCACCGGGGGCAGCTCCGAGCCAAGTGTGCTGCCCCCGTGGCCCAGAGACACCATGGACATTATCCGGAGGCTTCCTTTGGCACCTCAACCTTCCCAAAGCAGTGCATGATGGATTATGATTACCAGCCAGAGGGTTTTTTTTATAGTGTGCTACCAAGAAGGGGTCATCCTGCAGGCTCCAATGTACAATTTGATGATGGGTGGGTGAGATGAACTGTACAAGGCCTGCTGGGACAGCCCTGGACCACTCCAGAAGGAACTGACCCTCACTTGCTTTTATCCACACCTCACTGCCAAGAGGGCACCTTTGTCCAAATTAGCCTCAGATCCACACTTGGGATGTCATCTCACAGGGGGTACACTTGCAAGGAAGAGTCCACAAGTGAACCAAGACCCAGGTTGTGTACGAGCTGATCAGGCAGGAGCTTCAGAACCTGCAGGCCTCAACCAGCTCAGTGACACACTGCAAAACGTGCTCAGCTGAGTTGGACACCTGAACTGTCAGGTCACAAATGACTCCCTCAGAGCAGAGAGGAGCATGTGGAAAGGTGAGGAACTTAATTCTGAGGGGCCCTGCAAGTTATCTGCACAAAGCAACTTCAGCTTTGCAAGCTGGTTCTCAGCTATGACCCCTGAAGTATTTCCTGCAGACGTGCAAGAAAGTGCTGGAGCATCACAACTCACTGTAGTCACTGCACATCTGGGAGAAGTGGTTTTAGAGGCCAATTATCTGCTGAAGAAATACTTTGTCTTTGGAAGTTTCCCTTGTTTTTCCCATTTTAAAATCTAATGACTGTGGCACTAATGACTGACCACTTGAAAGGGCACCTCCGAGTGCTCCACTGTGGCAAGACCTTTTCCTTGTTAACTGTGTGGGTGAAAAAAGTCCCACATGATCTAACCTGCTCTCTGCGTCCTCCCACTGGCTGTCAGCCCCTGGATGTCTGGTGTCAGAGCCCAGGGCAGCGCGCAGGGAGCAGAGTGCAGCAAAGAGCCCCAAAGCAGTGAGGCCTGCAGCAGGAAGAGCCCAAGATCCTCTCTATAGTTCACTGGATTGGAGGGGGGTTAATTGGATGGTTAAGTAAGGGCTAATTGGGAGATACTACTGCATTATTAGCAAAGAGTTTGGAGGGTTCTGCCACATGAGAAGAAAAGAGTGTCTGCAACAGTTAGCTATATGGGCAGTATCCCACCGTAGCCTTTTCTAATAGGAGAGAGAGGCAACTGCTCTGCCTCTAGCCTAAAAAAACCACCTGTGGTTTATAGAGTTCAGAAGTGATAACTTCAAGAATCTCCAACAAGAAAGCCTTTCTGAAACACAACCTCTTGTACTCCAAACACTCTGAACTCCATATTTCTATGTATTTCACAGTCTGTGTGGGATGTCTGGCTGCAGATCCTGGCAAGAGCTGAGGAAACTCAAGGCCTGAACCTCAGCGCACAGAAGGCAGCAGGCTGCCAGCATCCCTGGCTCTGGCCACCAGGGCAGCCTGGGCCCTGCGAGCCAAGTCACTTCCTCACCTCCAAGGGCTCCCCAGCTCCCCAGCCTGGCAGCACTCCCCACGCACAGCACTGCTCTCTCCAGACACCTCTTCCCACGCAGAGCAGCACCAAGACACTGGGGCCACCACTCGTTCCCACCACAGGGCACCCCACGACTGTGACACAACCCAAACTTCTCCAATTAGCCATACAAGACTTGAAGAAAATTATGGGAAGAGACACAGTTCATCAGGGCTTTTTCATTTTAATGATCCCCATGGTGTATTTGGTGCTGCGTCCATGAACTATAGCTACTGGAAAGAGATCGAATGAAATGTTCAAGAAGTCAAAGTCAGAAGCAAAGCCCAAGGTTTCTTTGACTGTTAGTGGGTCCCACTGAGGGCCATGAGCAACAAAGACTCCCCAGGGGCTAATTCGAGCAGAAATTGGTGATCACCAGCTACAGGCAGGCAAAGGCAATGTGCAGGTGTTTCTAATGCCAAGTCAACCTTGATGTGTTTGATCAAGTAAAATGGGCAAGGATGGACACCCAGCCCCTGGGAAGGCAGATCCTTTTCTCCCATGTTTCCCAGGGCTCTTCCTGGGGGCAGGCTGCAGGGGGGAGCACAATGCCAAGTGCAGGACAATGACATGACACCTCTTGGGGTTTCCTTGGTGGCTGAGTGGCCCTCAGGCTTGCCTGTGCCCTAGACTGTCTCCACCACTGGCTGTCCTACACTGTCCCATGACTGCTGCTGTGTCCCTGCAGACTGTAAACCTGCTTCCCCACCTTGCTCCCACTCCAGGATCTCCCTCCCTTTACTGGTGTCTCTCCATCCTCACTGGGTGTTCCTTGAAACACAGAGCCAGGGGCTGATCACAGACTCCCTCTGGGTGATCTCTGGCAGCACAGCACTGCTCTTTGAGTGACATTCATTCACATTAATGTCCAGCCTGAACCTCCCAAGCTGCAGTTTGTGACTGTTTCTCCTTCTCATGCTGTTTCCCACTACCAAGAGAAGCTCCTGGGAGTCCCACCCTGGGACACGCTACTGCAGCTGTGGCCACCCCAGTGCTGAGTCCAGGGGGAAAATGGCTCCCCTTGTCCGCTGGCCAGGCTCTTCCTAATGCAGCCCATAGTCATCTGGCCTTATTCACAATGAGCGTACTCCACTGGCTTGTATAACATTTCTCACGATGCCCAGGCCCATGTTCTCAGGGTTGCTCCTCAGCTGGTAAGGTCCCAACCTGCCCTGATGCATGGAATTATCCTTCCCCAGGTGCAGGACTTGCCCTTCTCCTTGTAAAACTTCAGGAGGTTTCTGCTGGCCAAACCCTCAGGTTTCTAAAGGTCCTCCAGACTGAAGCTCTCTTGTGTCTTGTGTGTGTGTGTGGAGATGTCTCCCCTGACTTGTGGTGCCTCTAAGTAGATAACAGCATGAGGGATTGCAGACACCACAGGTAACAAAAAGAGGTCCTGGTTTAATGGAATTCCTGGCTGAAATAGGAATTACCAGGGCAATAGTCTCAGAAACACCAAATGAGGGTGCAAGCAAACAAAACCAGCACCCATGGGAAAAGTGTAAACAGAAATGTGCTGTTTTTTCTGGGAGGGTGTGACTGCAAGGCAGGAAAGGGAGGGTCAGATACCAGTATAGAGACACTCAAGGTTCATGAGGGGTTAAACAGAGTATATTTAATGAACTGGGAACTGTGTGTGGGGGTTGCTGATGGGAGGCTGCTGGACGCACAGGTCGGATGCCCAGGTAGGACTCACTCTGTGTACCCTAAGGGCCCCTTTTCTCTCCTAGAACTATTTCCTTATCTCAGCTGTGCTAACCTTGAGCAGCTCCTGGCTGCAAAGCAGCTAGAAATGGTTGACCAAATGGAATATGCGTGTCCAGCCTTGAGGGGTTTTGATCAGTGTGCAGAGAGCACATGCTGGAGCTGTGATCACGTTCTCTGCCAGTCCCCTGACTCCTCACCAGATCTCCCACAGGTGTTCTCACTGCACTCCACCCCCTGAGTGACAGAGACGTGGTGTTGGTGCCACCAGTGTGTAGGCAAGATCTGGACATGACTTTCAGGCTTAACTGACAGCTAAAGTGTACAAGCAGCTAAATTACAGTAAAAATATATAGTAAATTGTAATATACATGCATGCAAAACTAATCCACCCAGAAGACCAGGAGTATAATGTGTTTCCCCATTGTCCTAAATCTGACAGCCATGATGACAGTCACTGCCAGGGGTTGTCCCACACTGATTCTTTGGATTTTACATCATGTAGTCCCTGGAGTAGGCTCATTATCTTCTGGATGTTGGGTTTGATGTACTTACTGCAGGTTTGTTGGTGTCCCAACTGCCATCAGAGCACGGGGTTAGGATGGAGAGCAGCAATGTCGCGGCTCCACTCAGCATAGTCATCAGGTCTCAGTTCTCTGGGAGAGAGTCGCCTGCAGGGAACATGGACTAGGACATTTTCCCCTTTGATTAGTCCCAGGTGGGTGTCTCCTGGCCCGTCAGCAATGATTTCCCCCGCCAACTGTTTGGGTGTACTCGGATCATGCACCCTCTATACCCAACATCACCTGGATGCTGAGTGGGCTGCAAGAATCTCCTGCCTGGATAGTGGGGACTGCTATCTGCTCAGATATCAGTTGGGCTGTTGGGTCTCCCTGTGCACATCGCAGGGGTTGGGATCTGATGTAGTGGATCACAGCTCTCACCTCCTCAAGGACAATTCAAGTCAATGACACCTGCAACGATGTCCACCTCCACCCTGGAGAGCTAAACTATTGCTGGGCACCAAGCGACCATAATGCTCCTGAGGTATGGTGACCACCAACCCCATACTCACAAGATGGCAGCTCTCCAGTTCCAGAGTTATTTCTTTGTGTGACAATTGCAGACCCAACCCTGCACTCCCGGGCTTGGCTCACATGGGGAGGCAGGCTTGGGGGTGCAGCCCTTGCACTCTAAGCACACGTCTGCTCCATGGATTCTCCTTGGAAGCGAGCATACGAGGGAGAGCCACGCAGTGGGTGGTGACTGAGGTAGGCAGTTGCCTGATGAATGTTTTCCCTTCACACTGCGAGTGCACCAGTAGGAGACAATTTGTGCAGCTGCTCTTTGAGCAGCCCCTTCATTCGTTCCATCAATCCTGCCCTTTGCAGAAGGCAGGGTATGTGATATGTCCAGGCTATTCCCCGCTCTCCAGCTCAATTCTGAACATCATTCCCTGTAAAATGAGTGCCCTGATCACTTTGGATTTCCACGGGGGAACCACATAACCCGATCAAATCTTCTAATGCCTTAATGGTGTGAGCTTAGGTGGCTGTGGCACAGGAGTAGGTGTACAACAGCCCAGAGCAGGTATCTAGAGCAGCCAGGACATATCTGTGCTGCTGGATCTCCGGTAAGGATCCAATATGATCAGTTTGCCACACCTCCCCAGGCTTTTGTCCTCTGCAGATATATCCCTTATTGGTCCACAACTGCTGTGGAGCTAAGCAGGTGCAAGGGGGGCAATGCTGCCTGGCCCCTGTTTGTGCCACTGGCAGCTCCCCCTCCATACACGCTGCTGGTGGGGCAGTGGGTGTCATGGATCCTGCTTGTGCTCTCCTGGGATCCTGGGGCAGAGCTCCATCCTACCAAGCTCCTCTCTAGCAAAATAAACCATCTCTGCCCCATCGTCCCACAGCCTGAACAGCCACTCTAACAAGCCTTCACAGGGCTGCTGCCTGCAGCACCCTGCACATCCTGCAGCTCTGAGGCTTTAAAGTCGCCAGTAGTTGTGGTCCCTTGCAGATTGGCTGCATTTGGTCCAGTGAGCGGCTGTTCTGCAACCGGCCGGGCAGCTGCCTCCCCCTCCTGCTCTGTGTCTGATTCCAAGCTGGGGGCCTCGTCAGGGTCCCAGACATTGCCACCCCAAGTTTCCAGATCCCAATCTGCTTTTCGCACCAGTGCCCACATCACCAGGGGATGGACATCTCGCCGACCCCCCTGTCAACCCTGGCAATTTGCAATGTGGGCAGCCAAAACGGCATGTTGGTGCTACAGCTTCTTGGTTCCATCTGTAGTTGCAGCCTCCTGGGAGGCTTGGCAAGCCTCCTTAGAGGCTTTGAGATCACTTTCCAACTGCCCGTTTTGCTGGTGCTGCATCAGTAACACCTTGTCCAGGGTGCGGAGAGCTGTCAGGAGGATCCACCCCAAATCCTCCACTACCTTGTGCACTGCCAGCCCTGTTTTTTCCAGCTGGAGCTTGGAAACCAGTTCCAGAAGCCGCTCTGGGGATACCCCCAGCTCACTCTCTAGCTCCGGCCATGCTGTGGGGGTGACCTACCCCACCAGCCTGCTAGCCATGGGTGCCCACCGACCTGTAACGGCCACCCAGGAGCATGGCTTCCTGCCTCCTCCATGTCCTTTCGCCTCCAAAGAGTTATCTCCACACCGTTCTCCTGCCAACTACGCCAAATGTGACCGCAAGGCAGGCAGGAGAAGGTTGCACACCAGCGGAGAGAGACACTCAAGGTTCGTAAGGGATTAAACAGGATAGATTTAATAAAGGACTTACACTCCAAGCTGCATGTGCAGCCCCGGGAACCGTGAGGAGGGGTTGCTGATGGGAGGCTGCTGGAGGCATGGGTCAAACACACGGATCGGATGCCCAGGCGAGGCTCGACTCATTGTATCCTAAGGGCCCCTTAAGTCTACTAGAACTATTTCCTTACCTCAGCTGTGCTAACCTAGAGAAACTACTCTCCAGGAAGCAGCTAGACATTCTTGACAAAAGGGAATATGCATGTCTGGCCTTGATGGGAATTTGGTCAGTGTGTAGTTTCACATGCTGGGGCTGCTGCCACGTACTCTGCCAGTCCCTGACTCCTTGCCAGGTCTTCCACAGGTGTTCTCACTACAGTGGGGAATGGCCAGTGCTGGCCAGAGATGCAGCCCTGTTTGAGGCCCCCCACAAGATGAAGATGGTCTACAGGCCCATGCTCCCTGCCAGCCCTGCAGAGGATCCGGGAGAGGGCTCATCCTCCCAGGACTCACGGCTGGACATCCAATCCTCTAGCTAGGCATGGAGCCTTGTCTGGGTGTGACTTTTGGGGTAAGCACCAGCGCACAGGGTGGGGGAGATTGTCGCAAGAATATGTGGGGACAGCAGAAAACTGATGTAGCTCCCAGGTCCTGCTTCTTTCAATGCAAGCTCTGACAAACGGTGCCAGCCTTCTTTTGGAGCCACCCATCAGGAGGGATCATGGCATGATAAGCTGGGAGGGTGGGGAGCATTAATCCTTCTTCAGCCACTTCCCAGGCCATGTGGAGGCCAGGACAGCAAGGGCTTCTGGCTCTGCACTGAACGCTCATTGTAGTGTACCCACACTCTGAACATTGTCTTGGATTAAATGTCACTATTTTTTTCTCCAAGACACTTTCAAGCCCAGTTCCACTTTCTTCTCATCTCTCCCAATCCCTTCTCTGATCTCACTGGCCATTCCCACACCCCTCTCCCCTGTTCTCCTTCCAAGGCCCTGAGCTAACCGTGCTGCTCTGCAGAGTGAGGCTGTGGGGCCCCGGGGTGACTCTGCACTGGCCGTGCTGGTCAGGGTCGGAGGCAGATCCAGCCAAACGGGGATCATGGTCTCAAATCCCTCCAGGGGGATGCAGATGTGGCAGGTGCTTGGAAGGACTATGGGGCATTTCCAAAGCTACTAGTTGTGTCCAGGTGTGCCTCTAGATTCAGCACGTGGTATTTCATTGACGATGACATGAATCACTCTCCAGTCTCCCTTCTCCATGCCAGCTGGGTCCCCACTGCCTCTCCTGGGATTGCAGAGGCCTCCTTTGCCCCCAGATACCTGGGTTTAGTGCTTTACCTTTAAGTGACTCCACCTTGGAGGACATCTGCCTTTGTGAGGCTCCCCTCACTGCCCATGCCAGGCACACGCTCTCCCAGCAGATCCGCTGTGCTCTCCTGGCACCTCCAGCTTCCCCTCCAGAAGAACAGGCATCTGACACTGGGCCTTAACATGTGGCACAGCTCTGGCTATGTGAATCTGTGACCATTCATCCCCTCCACTGTCACTGGACACTGATGGGGGAGTGCTAAATCCAGCCCTTGGTCTCTAAGAGATCATTACACGATTATGAGCTTTTTGCTCCTGAACCCATGGAGAACCCCATCAGCAGCAGCCCCTTTGGTCATAATTTCGTTGGGCCTATTCTTGACAGCAGCTTTGGAAGAAAAGCCAGCCTTTAAGCACTGCGCCAGGAAGAATCTACTTTATTTCAGAGATACTGTGAGGGAGTCAGCTCTGACCCAGTATTGGACACAATTTTACATGGGCATCAAGTGAGACAGAGCAGGCTCAGTAAAGGTGAAATGCACCCAAGCATTTGTGCAGCAACATGAGTACAAATACTACTAATAATAGTAACAATACAAACACTAAAAAGTGAACGAAAAATGCTCAGTCCTGGTATGGGATACCATGGGAGTCATTTGTGGAGAGCAATGGCAATGCTACCACTGCTGAAAAATTTCCATGATATCATTTTTATCAGGGCCTCCTTGAGCTCCTTGTTCCTCATGCTGTAGATGAGGGGGTTCACTGCTGGAGGCACCACCGAGTACAGAACAGCCACCACCAGATCCAGAGCTGTTGCAGAGAGGGAGGGGGGCTTCAGGTAGGCAAACATGCCAGTGCTGATGAACAGGGAGACCACGGCCAGGTGCGGGAGGCACATGGAAAAGGCTTTGTGCCGGCCCTGCTCAGAGGGGATCCTCAGCACAGCAGCGAAGATCTGCACGTAGGACACCACAATGAAAACGAAACACACAAAGCCTAAACAAAGACTAACCACAATAAGTCCAACCTCCCTGAGGTAGGAGTCTGAGCAGGAGAGCTTGAGGATCTGGGGGATTTCACAGAAGAACTGCTCCACTGTGTTGCCTTGGCAGAGTGGTATGGAAAATGTGTTAGCAGTGTGCAGGAGAGCATTGAGAAAACCAGTGCCCCAGGCAGCTGCTGCCATTTGGACACAAGATCTGCTGTCCATGAGGGTCCCATAGTGCAGGGGTCTGCAGATGGCAGCAAAGCGGTCATAGGCCATGACTGTGAGGAGAGAATACTCTGCTGACATAAAGAAGAAAAAGACTTGGGCAGCACATCCCAAGTAGGAAATGGCCCTGGTGTCCCACAGGGAATTGGCCATGGCTTTGGGGACAGTGGTGGAGATGGAAGCAAGGTCGAGGATGGAGAGGTTGAGGAGGAAGAAGTACATGGGGGTGTGGAGGCGGTGGTCGCAGGCTACGGCTGTGATGATGAGGCTGTTGCCCAGGAGAGCAGCCAGGTAGATGCCCAGGAAGAGGGAGAAGTGCAAGAGCTGCAGCTCCCAGGTGTCTGCAAATGCCAGGAGGAGAAACTCGCTGAAGGAGCTGCTGTTGGCCATTTGGTCTCACTGGGCTTTGGGGGCTGTCTAAGGAGGAAAAGACATTGGCAAGTTAGGGGAGATCTTCCAAGGAAAAAGAAATCATAATAAAAATACTACATTGCCTCTCTTTTTTGGGAGGATCACTGGGCAGGTACTTTGCTTGAGCTCTGGTTCATGCTGGCTGAGTGTGCTGTGAGGAGCAGAAGCCTCTACCCATGGGCCGCAGAGGAATCAGTCCTGCTGTACAGTAGTGGGAATGCAGGTAAACAGGTCTGACTCTCATAATTTCTCTCAAATAAAATCTATTCATCCTGTGGAAGGGCTTTTCAGTGTCTTCACTACCTGCTCTAAAGAATGAGGGTTGAGAAACAGAGTTTTAGGTTTATTTTCTTTGAGAGGGCCCTGTCACCTGTGGGGAGTGTTCCTCAAAGGCAGAAATTCTCAGCATTTCTATCGTGAGTCTTTAAAAACAAAAAGATTCACTGCCACTTGTTAAGGAGTGAGGACAGCTGTTCTGTCTAATAGTCTTGTTCCCAGCTGTCCTGTGCTCACACCTCTTTGAGCCGGAGGATGATAACTCTCATATGTTGCCCTATAAAGAAACCTGCCACTGCTAGGAGCAGATGAGTCCAGTTTCAAAACCACAGATGTCAAACCGTCTTTCCCTTTCTCAGGCGGCCAGAAGGAGGTCTCCACACTCCCCTTCTAGGCAAGGACACACAGGGCTCTTTTCAGCTGCCCAGATACAGTTTCCCAACACCATCTCCATACTCTCAGTATCTCTGCAGCTTCTTCATGGGTCTCTCGGACATCACAGAGATGCTGTGAGGCAGCAGTGCCCTTCTGGAGGGCGGCTCAAAGTCTGGCGGGACATGACAGGGAAATGGTCAAAGGACATTAGGACTGAAGGTGGTCTCTCCTTAAGGGAGAGTCAGCTCAATTCCTAACCCCACAGACTGCACTTCCTGGAGCTGCACAGGCTAGAAGGGGGCTGCGGACACCTCACTCCCATGCAGATCCCGCTCTTGCACAGAGCCTTCAGCTTACCCAGCCAGGCATGTCACCTCACAGACGGTGACATCACAGGGCAGTCACTCTCAGCCCCTTTGTCGGGCAGCAGTAAACTTGCCCATGGCGGGAGAGAGGCCCCTCTCCTCTGCTGAAGGTCTGGCTGCAGAGGAGGCGGCTCATGGCCTGGACCCCATAACTGTCAGGGCAGAGGCTCTGCTGGGTGGGAGAGGAGACATGGGAGGCTTGCTCAGAAGAAGCTGCCTGCATTGCAGAGACTGTCCAAGACTTGCCCAAATCCATGCTGCCATGATGATTCTGTTGGCAGTGCCCTCTCATTCCTTGCCCATCTCTGCTGCCTGGCACTGTCCTTGCCGGCAGCTCTTTCTCTGTCCCAACATCTTTTCCCTGCCAGTGCTCACAGACTCCATCCCACCCTCTGCGTGCTCAGTTCTGCCCTACAGAAACTGCCCAGGACAGGGCACTGGGCACAGGTATCTCTGTTCTCACAGATCCGAAGGAGCAGGTCAGAAAACTCTTAAAAGGCAATAAAGGTGCTGCCAGTGCTGTCTGTCGGCTGAGGTGGGGCTGAAGGGGTTTGCTGGAGTTTCTCACAGACCTATTGATCTCTGAGAGTGAAGGTCTGGGAGTACACATTGCTTGCAAACCAGAAGGCTCTTTCCTCTTTTCTCCTTGCCAAAATTAGGATGTATTTTTTATAGTTTCTGTAGTACTCATGAGCTTTTACTAGAAGGAAAGCTCCTTCCCTTTGAATTAGCCTTTTTTTAACCTTCCTCTGAAAAGACCCTTCGGACATAACCTGTGCATGAGCTCGAGCTGGTGGCACCCCTGACCCATGCATCGCCTTCTTGACAGGAGAATGAACCTGTCCTGCCACAGGTCACTGAATTCATGACTCAATCTATCAGTTATAGGATGGACTGGGTTCAGAAGACCCCTCCAGGAACCTCAGTAGCATTGCCCTGAAGCGAGAGGCTTACCGTGTCAAGGGCTGTGGAGATTTCTCCCAGAACGAGCTCTCCTCTGTCCTCCCACTCCACACTGCCTTGCACTTCTCTCTGCCTTCTCTCAGCTCATGTCAGCAGCAGCAGGCAGTGCCCGCAGCCCTGCTGCTCTTGGCAGAGGAGCTGCTCCTCTGGTTGCCATGAGCTCCCTCCATCCCAGGAGCCTGGCCTCGCTCAGGAGCAGGGGCCCAGCTGAAGGCCTGAATTTCTCTGTCCCTTGTGCTCCCTCCTCCTGGGAAATGTTCACTCAGGTAGACTAAAATAATCACCTATTGTCCTTTGCTAAAGAGTGGAGAAAGACAGATTCCAACTTTGCAACTTGTTTCATCAGAGAATGACTGACTATGAGAGGTGGAAATGTCCCACTCTGGAAGGCCCTATTCCCATCTCTTGTTCAGCTGGAAAAGGAAAGGCTTTGCTGGGGACTCATAGCAGCTTCTCAACTCAAGGTTACCACCAATAAAGAACCAGGTTTTTGCAGCGACTCATGGCAGAAGAATGAGAGGCAATGGCTATAAGCTGACACAAGTGAGGTTAAAATTTAGATGTAAGGGAGAAAATCAAAGAGGGTGATGAAGCATGTGAAGAAGGGTCCAGCGAGGTTATGGACTTTCTGTTCCTGGAGGCTTACAGGATGCAGCTGGACAAGGCCCTCAGGAATTTGGTGTGAATTCAGTGTTGATCCTGATGTGAGCAGGAGATTGGGCTAGAGACCTCCCAAGGTCCCTTCCAGCCTGAATGATTCAGTGATTCTGTCATCTCTGGCTATTGCCACTGCAATTCTTGCAGGCAGGAATTCCTTTTCTGCATGTGGGTTAGCACCAGATGTGGCCTCCCCAGAGCCAGCCGCTCCTAGTGGTGGGAGGTTTCCTCTTGGGCCTGAAAGGTTTTAAGGTCAAAGTTTAATTATGAACAGCTGCTTGTCCAGAGTGGACCCTCCTCACAGCATACAATACCTGCTGCGTTACAACACAATACTCTTCACCATTGTGAATGACGGGAAGTGAGAGCCAACGGGCATTGGTTGCAACAAAAGAGGTACGGGATGGGGATAAGGAAAAAGAAATAGCTATTGAGATGGTGAAGCACTGGGGCAGGTTGCCCAGAGAGGCTGTGCCCTCCGGGCCAAAAAGCATCTCCATCCTTGGAGGTTTTCAAGGCTTAAATAAATAAAGCTTTGAGCAACCTGGTCCGATCTGAGAGCTGACCCTGCTGTGAGCAGGAAGCTGGGTTGGAGACCTCCTGAGGTCCTTTCCAGCCTGAATCATCTTGCATTTCTTTCCACACCAGGTCTTCCCTTATTGATGGTAGGGAAAGCACTTAGGTCCTCTGTGACCACAGAAGTAAGTCAGACGTAAGTATGGTCAGAACAACTGCAGCAGTCCTGTCCTCTTCCAGTCAGTGTTGCTCAGGTGTAGGACTGTTTCACAGGTACCCCCAAACAGCCCTGATCATATCCTTTATTTCACCCCCTGCTTCCCCCCCTCCTTTCCCCCCTTTCAAGTTCTTCTCTTTTATCATCCTCATGCTCGTCCACACAAACAGCCCACCTCTGCTTACCCTGTGCCCACTGGTCCTCATTTTGTTTGCTTTGTGCATTCATTGGGCTTTTCTGTGCATTCATCTGGCTTTTACTGTGCTTTACTGTCAGCACAGTAATTCCTACCAGTGCCAGCAGTTCCATTAAACTAATACCTCCTTTTATTATGTGTAGTGTCCTGCAGTTCCGCATGCTGTTATCCTGCTGGAGTCGCCACAAGTCAGGGGAGCCATCTGCACACACACACATTAACAGCTGACACAAGAGAGCTTCAGTGTGGGGGACCTTCAGAAACTTGAGGGTTTGTCCAACAGAAGCCTCAGGAAGTTTTCCAAGGAGAAGGGGCAAGTCCTGCACCTGGGGAAGGATAACTCCATGCATCAGGGCAGCATGGGCCCTTACCAGCAGAGGAGTGACCCTGAGAACATGGGCCTGGGCATCATGAGAAATGCCACACGAGCCAGTGGGGCACACTCATTGCAAATAAGGCCAGAGGTCCATGGGCTGCACTAGGAAGAGCTTGGCCAGCAGACCAGGGGAGCCATTATCCCCCTTGACTCTGCTCTGGTGTGGCCACAGCTGCAGTAGTGCGTCCCAGGGTGGGGCTCCCAGGAGCTTCTCTTGGTAGTGGGAAACAGCATGAGAAGGAGAAACAGTCACAAACTGCAACTTGGGAGGTTCAGGCTGGACATTAACGTGAATGAATGTCACTCAAAGAGTAGTGCTGTGCTGCCAGAGATCACCCAGAGGGAGTCTGTGATCAGCTCCTGGCTCTGTGTTTCAAGGAACAGCCAGTGAGGATGGAGAGACACCAGTAAAGGGAGGGAGATCCCAGAGTGAGAGAGAGCAAGGTGGGGAAGCAGGTTTACAGTCTGCAGGGACACAGCAGCAGGCGTGGGACAGCGTAGGACAGCCTGTGGTGGAGACAGTCAAGGGCACAGGCAAGCCTGAGGACCGCTTGTCCCCCAGGGGACCCCAAGATATGTCGTGTCCTTGTCCTCCTCTCAGCATTGCAAACACCCCCCTGCAGCCTGCCCCCAGGAAGAGCCCTGGGGAATGTGAGAGAAAAGGATCTGCCTTCCCAGGGGCTGTGTGTCCATCCTTGCCCATTTTGCTTGATCAAACACATCAAGGTTGACTTGGCATTAGAAACACCAGCACATTTCCTTTGCCTGCTTGCAGTCAGTGATCACAATTCTCTGCTCAGACCAGCCCCTGGGGAGTCTTTGTTGCTCATGGCTCTCAATGGGACCCACTAACACTCAAAGAAACTTTGGGCTTTGCTTCTTTGACTTCTGGAACATTTTCTGCAATATCCTGCGAGGAGCTGTGGTTCATGGACTCAGCACCAAATCCACCATGGGGATCATTAAAATGCAAAAGCCGTGATGAACCACATCTCTTCCTGTAATTTTCTTCAAATCTTGTATGGCTAATGGAAGATGTTTCGGGAGTGTAGCTGAAAGATGGAGACTGCAATAGTATTCAAGCATTTCTGCTTTGAAAGGGTGGTGTTTTTTCCAGATTATTTATTTATTCGGATTATTATTTTCCCACTTTCAGAATAAGGGAAAGCAACATTCTCTAGTTGAGATCAATCCAGAGTGCCTCCTAGTGAAGTCTGGACATGTAGCCAACACCTGGGGCTGGCACTGCCAGAGTGGGTCAGGAGAGGGCAGCTCCCCTCTGCCACGCTGGGGCTGGGGCTGAGGATGGGGCTGGGCACAGCGTTTCCCTGGGGAGCTCCCTGCGGAGCCGCTCCGGGGGATCCTCCACCTCTGCCCTGGCAGCAGCACCAGTGCTCAAGGTGCCGGGGTGGAAGTGCACAGAGGGTGGAAGGGGCACGGGCTGCCCAGGGGGAGCATCAAGACCTTGTCCGTGCATGCAGGGATGGAGTGAGGAAAGCCAGAGCTTGGCTGGAGCTGCAACCAGATGCCTTGGACATGGCAACTGCTGTCATTAAATGACTCCTAAATGATCCCCCACCCCCTGCCCAGCCAGTGGTATGCTCCAGGATCCACTGGTGTCTGGTGCAGAAGAGAAGTCATGCAAGGCTGGTCTTTTCCCCTCTGTTGGGATACAGAGGCCTGCAGGAGGATGGAGCTGGCCAGGGACCACCCCACAGCTGGGTGAGCAGCCAGTGCTGGAAAGGGGTGATGTGAGGGGCTGCTCTGGGATGATGGCCCTGGGGCAGGTTCTCCACTGTGTCCATGCAACACAGGGAACAACCTGGGCTCTCCTCTCCTGCACCCACCATGTCCTGCTGCCTTTCCCAGCAGACCTGCATTTGCCTGCAAGCACATGGCTGTGTGCTCCCACACTGCCCTTCACACGCAGGAGCTGCCTGCTGGCATTTGTCCTCTCCTGGGTCCTTTCCAGCCCAGCCCAGCCCCTCCCCAGCTCTCCCCACCTCCCCTGCCCTCTCCACAGCCCACCCAGCACAGCAGACCAGGCTGGGGTGGCCCCACAGCAGTGCCTGTGGCAGGGGGCTGCAGAGCTCTGGGCACTCACCCCACAGCCCCAGCCCCTCTGCAGGCCACAGCAGCTGCTGGGGGGCAGAGAGGGGTGTCAGCCTCCCCATCAGCCCCACACCTGGGGACCAGCAATGGCACAAGGAAATGGAGGCCAGGCACTCCATGTCTCCACTGCTCTCATGACCAGAGATCCTTCACCCTGGCTGCCTGCAGCCCCTCTGGGCAGCCCCTCTCCCCAGGACAGCACCAGAGTCCTGGCCCCGGGGCTCCTCAGGCAGCTCCAGTGACAGGGCAGCCTGCCCGGAGCTGACACACACGGAAACAGGTTTTCATTTATTCCCCCCCACAAGCACACAATTGCTCCTTTGCTCTTCTCTGGAGATGTCCCTGCTCCCCAGAGAGCCTTTCCCCAGGTCAGTGTGTGTCCATGTCGCCCTGGATGGCCGTTTCTGCACCGCTTCCCCATGCTCCCTGCAGGGCCCCGGGCTGGCAGTGCTGCTCTGCAGGAGGAGGAGGGTGTGGGGCCACAGGGTGACTCCTCACTGGCCGTCCTGGTGAGGGCAGACCCAGCTGGACCAGCATCATTGCACCTGACAAACCCTCCCCAGGGTCTGTGGCTGTGGAGGATGCTTGGAGCAATCACAGGCCATTTCACATTGCTCAGGATGGGTTCAGAGGTGTCGTTACACCCAGCCCACTCCCTCTCCTGAGGCTGCAGAGCCCTGATTTGGTGCATTCCCTGGTTTGGCCCTTTACTTTGTGTGACTCCACTTGGTTTGGGGAGTCTCCACTCACTGCCCATCCCAGGCACACGCTGCCCCTGGAGATCCCCTGTGCTCTCCATCCAGCTGGCTCCATATTCCCTTCCAGAAGGATGGGCATCTCTCACCAGCCCTCTGATATGTGGGACAGTCCCCAGCAGATATGTCTTGACCACTCTCCTTCCCCAGGCGCACTGGGCACCAAGAAGTGAGAGCTGAATCCAGCCCTCATTCCCTAACACATCACCCAAAAGAGCTCATGTTCTTTAGCCCATGGAAATCCCAGGCAAGGCCAAAGGGCCTTTTGGGGTGCAATTCCCTGAGCGCATTCTTGGCTCCAGCTTGGGAAGAAGACCCCATTGTTCAGGCACAGGACTAAGGAGAGCTCCTTTTATTACAGAGATGCTACTTGGGAGGCCAGCTCTGACACTGTGAGGGGCAGATTTACAGAGGCCTCTGGGTCAAATGGATAGGGTTCATGTCTCTGGAGAAGTGGGATGAATTCAGACATTTGTGTACAAACAGAACTATCACAGAGAGAATGCCCAAAGCACAAGAGTTGTCTGAGGTAAAACAAGAAGAGAGATGGGCAGCTTATTGCTGCCGAACTAGTACCAGCTGAAAGAGTTTCCTCAGGGCATCCTTGAGCTCCTTGTTCCTCATGCTGTAGATGAGGGGGTTCAGAGTTGGAGGCACCACCGAGTACAGAACAGCCACCACCAGATCCAGAGATGGGCAGGAGAGGGAGGGAGGCTTCAGGTAGGCAAACACTGTTGTGCTGATGAACAGGGAGACCACGGCCAGGTGCGGGAGGCACATGGAAAAGGCTTTGTGCCGGCCCTGCTCAGAGGGGATCCTCAGCACAGCAGTGAAGATCTGCACGTAGGACAGCACAAGGAAAATGAAACACACAAAGGCTAAACAGGCACTAACCACAAGAAGGCCAAGTTCCCTGAGGTAGGCATCTGAGCAGGAGAGCTTGAGGATCTGGGGGATTTCACAGAAGAACTGGTCCACTGTGTTGCCTTGGCAGAGTGGTATTGAAAATGTGTTAGCAGTGTGCAGGAGACCATAGAGAAACCCACTGGCCCAGGCAGATGCTGCCATTTTGACACAAGCTCTGCTGCCCATGAGGGTCCCGTAGTGCAGGGGTCTGCAGATGGCAACAAAGCGGTCATAGGCCATGACAGTGAGGAGAGAATACTCTCCTCCAAAAAAGGAAAAAAACAGGAAGACCTGGGCAGCACATCCTGAGTAGGAAATGGCCCTGGTGTTGCTCAGGGAATTGGCCATGGATTTGGGGACAGTGGTGGAGATGGAGCCAAGGTCGAGGAGGGAGAGGTTGAGGAGGAAGAAGTACATGGGGGTGTGGAGGCGGTGGTCGCAGGCTACGGCTGTGAGGATGAGGCCGTTGCCCAGGAGGGCAGCCAGGTAGATGCCCAGGAAGAGTGAGAAGTGCAACAGCTGCAGCTCCCCTGTGTCCGCAAATGCCAGGAGGAGGAACTCATTGAGGGAGCTGCTGTTGGACATTTCCCTCCCTCTGGGCTTTGGTGACTGTACAAGGAAGAACAGATAGACATGAATTATGACAGACTTCTTAGAGCAAAGGTTTCTCCTAGAAACCTCCCAAACACACACCCATTACCTCTCCCCATCTCAGCTGCACCATCATTGAGCTCCATCGCTTGAGCTCTGGTGTGTGCTGGCTGGGTTTGCCATGATGAGCAGCAGCCTCTGCCCGTGGTCTCCAGAGGAGTCAGCCCTGACTGACAGCACTGCCTACATGGGAACAGTGGTGACTAAAATTTATATTCCCAGTTCCAGTCAGCTTTAATCAACTCATAATATTGAAGGCATTTTCAGCATCTTCACTACCACTTCTAAATAACATGGGTTCATTAATAATTTTAAGGCTTTTTTGGTTTTCCTTCAGCTGACCCTGTCACAGAGGAGGAGGATTCCTGGAGGTAGAAATCCTCAGCATTGCTGCTGCACTCAGAGGGACCAGCTGTGATTCCAGAGAGGCAAAAGGATTCTCTCTCGCTTTAGAGCAGAGGCAGGAGAGCTGGCCTCTCCATCTGCCTTGTTCCCAGCTGCCCTGCGCTCCCACCTCAGAGGTGGAGGACAGTTGCACTCGTGTTACCCGAAAAAGAAATGACACCGCGGAGAGCAGAGGAATCCACTTCCAAAGTGCCCATCAGCACTCTTCCTGGGTGTGTGTGAAAGAGGTCTCAGCCCTCCCCTTCTAGCCAGAAACACATCAGACTCCTTCCAGCTGCTCCCATCCAGCCTCCCAGCAGCATGTCCGTGGCCTCAGTATCTAGTTGGCTTCTCCCTGGGGCACCTAGATAACACCCAGCTGCAATGGGAGAGCTGTGGCCTTCTGGAGGGCAGCTGCAGCCCAGCCAGACACCCCAGGGAAATGGCAGAATGTCCTAAGGATGGGGTGTCCTGACGAGAGAGTGCACACATTCCCAGCCCCCCACACTGCACTGCCCAGAGCCCCACAGGCTAGAGGGGCACTTGGGCACCTCACTGTCAAGGACACGTCTGCATGGCAGGACCTGCAGGGTCAGTGTTGTCTGAACTGCATCAGAAACCCCCCTGCACAGAGAGTCCAAGGGGAAGGACAAGGGCAGCATGGGCAGCTGGGAAACATGGAGCAATACCATGCTATTTGTGCCCAGGGAGGCAGGGACAGGCAGGCACAGAGGGGCACTCAGCAGTGTCTCCTCTCCTGCATGTCCAGCTGCCGAGGAAACAACCCGTGCCCTGGACCCCACAGCCTTGAGAGCAGAGGGCTGTGCTGGCTGGCACAGGAGAGGAGGTGCTGGAGTTGATGGTTTCCTCTCACACTTTGAGCATGACTCTGCTGCCTGGAGCCGTCCCTGCGGGCAGCTGTTTCTCTGTCCCCACGTCTCTCCCCTGTCAGTGCTCACAGACCCCATCCCACCCGCTGGGTGCTCAGCTCTGCCCTGCAGAAACCTCCCGGGGGCAGGACACTGCCCAGGGCACCTCCGTGGTTGCAGGTGTTCCAGAGCAGGGGAGACAAACCTTGCTGAGGCTGGAAAGGTGCTGCTGGCTCTGTCTGTAGGCTGAGGGGTGGAGGAAGGCATTTGCTGAGTGCCTCCCAGAGCTGCTCCTCTCTCAGTGTCCCTGTTTTGGAGCCTCTGTCCCCTGTCTAAAACTGTCAGATCCAGTCTGATTTCACCCCACCCAAACAGAATAAAACTGAAAGCACAGACTCCTGACAGCTCCTTCTTCCCTTTCATGTATCCCCTGCTTCGACCTTCCTTTTGGAACGTCCCCTCCAGAAATGTCCTGAGAGTGAGCTGGAGCTGAGAGCAGCCGTGACCGACACAGCACCCTCTTGACAGGACCTGCACTGCTCCCTCCTCCCACCCAGAGCTTCTCCCCCTGTGCTGTGGGGAGCTCCCCAGACAGGCTGAGTGCTGACCCTCGCAGGTGGCAGAGACACTGCTCCAGGCACACAGCACCGTGGGGTGCAGGGACACTGCTGTGAGTTACAGCCTTTTGCAGAGCTGTGTGCGTACCCCGGCTCCACAGCCCTGCAGCGTCCCTGCGAGAAGATAACAGGATGCCCTGTCCCTGTGACGGTGTGGCAGGGAATCCTGCTCTGAAGCATCTCCCCCTCTCCTGCAATGGAGAAACTGGGAGAGTGATCCTTAAAAATCCAGTCGTCTGACTGGACAGGTTTCAAGACCTTGCCAGGAACCTCAGTAGCATTGCCCTGCAGTTAGAGACTTACCGTGTCAAGGGCTGTGAAGATTTCTCCCACAGTGAGCTCTCCTCTGTCCTCCCACTCCACACTGCCTTCCACTTCTCTCTGCCTTCTCTCAGCTCATGTCAGCAGCAGCAGGCAGTGCCCGCAGCCCTGCTGCTCTTTGCAGAGGAGCTGCTCCTGCACACAGCTGTGTCTGGGCAGTGCTGCCAGGTTGCCATGAGCTCCCTCCATCCCAGGAGCCTGGCCCCACTCAGGAGCAGAGGCCCAGCTGAAGGCCTGAATGTCTCCGTCCCTTGTGCTCCCTCCTCCTGGGAAATGTTCACTGAGGTAAACCAAAATAATCACTGATGCTCCGTCTCTGAACAGTGTAGAGAGAGTGATTCCAGCATTGCAATTTGTTTCATCAGGGGATGGTTATTCACAAGAGGTGGAATAGTCCCACTCTGGAAGCCCCTATCCCCATCTCTTTACTAGGCAGGACACCTAGATGGGGACAAAAACAGAGCTTGTTTTCCCATTGTTTAGGTATTGTTTCAGATGAGTCAGTTTGGGCTTCTCAGGCTGCTTTAGAAGGCCCTGGGCTGGCGCAGGATTCAGATCCTTCCCGTGAGCTCCACAAAACACACTGAAGGTGGGATTGCCCTTGCCCAGGCAGAAGTGAGCACAGCATGGATGTCTGCATGCGAGATCTTGGTCTAAGCTCCCATTATAATCACTGAAGATGGAGGGTGGGAGTCAGCTGCTCACACACAAACAGCTGGAGACATTGGAAGAGACAGAGGTGGTGCAAGGCATGTGCCAGTATCTGCTTGCTCTGATAAAGCAACTGTGAGACCTACATCCTTCTACAGCAGGAGTCGGGGGCTAAGTAGGGAATTGCCTTGGCCACTGAAATGGCCACTGCTCCCAGAGCTCCACTCACTAGGAAGCTGAGACACAGGCAGATCCCGACATTGCAAACAGTTCATGCCATCCAGTGCAGGCACTTGATTCCGTGACAGAGAAATAGGCCTGCAGGGCCATGTCGGATGCCTGGGGTGTCCAGCGCAACCACAGGTCTCTGGCAGATACAGCATGAGACCTATAGGAAAACCATGCCCCTTTGGAGTGGTTGCTGGGTGAGTGCCCCATGGCAACTCAGGTTTCCTACCAGCGCCCAAACACCTGGATCCTACTACTGCCTTTAGGCCAAGTCCATCCCATCTACAGCCAAGTGTTCTGCATAAATGGGAGAGGCATGTCACAAGGTCCCTGCTCTAGTCTCTGCACCCCTAAAAGCTTCTAACTTTCCTCCCCCTGAACCTCTTCTCACTCCCAGATGATATGAAGAGGGAATGGGCTAATGATGACCTCAGCGTGGCTGGATCACAGGCTGCCCAGGCCCAGGCGCTTTTTCAGTGGCACCTTGTCCTTCTTGGACATCAGCTCACCTCTGTCACAGGCCCCATGGTGCTGTGAATCAGCTCAGGTAGCAAATCCCTCTCCTGGCATTCCTGCACGGCCCAGCTCTGTTTCTCCCTGGCCTTGGGCCCTGCAGGGTTTGCTCTCTTAGTGGGAACCTCCTTTCGCCATTACATTGCCATCTGCTATCTATGCCAGCACAGCTCTGCTCTGAAGTGGGACCATTGCACACATGGTGTCTTTGGCTCTTGGTAACAGGTTTCCCCATGACCAATCTGTTCTCTGTGCCACAGCTGAGGCTCTGTAGCCCAAATAAACACAAGTGCATGCAGCCAGGAGCACAGAGAGGAGCAGATGGAGATGCACAAGCTGCCACAGTACTGAAACATGGCTGGAATAACTAAGATGTGGTGGGACTGCTTGCATGACTGGAGGGCTGTGATGGCGGGGTACAAGCTCTGCAGGCAAGATGGTTAGGGAAGATGAGCACAGGGGATGCTATTTGTGTGAAGGGACAGTTCAGATGTACGGAGCTCTTGTATGGGATGGATAAGGGCTCCAGAGGAGAAAAACAGCCCACAGTAGATGAGGGTTGAGTGAGAGATGACTTGCAGGAACTCAACCCATACAAGTCTCTAGGACTGGACAGGCTGCATCCAAGGTCACAGAGAGGGCTGGCCTATATAATAACAAGGCCAGTCTCTACCACCTTTTTAAAGGTTGCATAGACCAGGGGAGGTCCCAATGAGCAGAAGAACTGCATTGTGCCCCTCTTCAAAAAACGCCACAACCCAGGACAAGCCAAAGGACAACCCAGGGAGCTGCAAGCCCTTCAGCCTCACTTTAGTGAGGAATGCGTCATGCAGCAAATCCTCTTGCATCACATTTCTGGGCACATGAAGAATGTGCCTGGGAGCAGGCAGCATGGACTTACTGAAGGTAAATCATTCCTGTGCAAGCTGATTGCCTTCTGTGATCAAAGACTTGTGATTGTGGAGGAGCAGAAAGTACCGGATACCATTTACCATGATTTTAGCAAAGTTTTGGACACTGTCTGCATAAATATTCTTGAATACAAGTAAGGTTTTACGATAAGATGGGTAGAGAACCGGGTGGGTAAAAAGCTGGTTGGATGATCGAGCTCAGAGATTTTTTTTTGAATGGGTCATTCTTTACCAGGAAGCCAGGTAAAGTTGGAGTGTGCAGGGTCTACACTGGACCTGTCTATTCTGACAGGTTCATCAGTGACCTGCAGCGTGCAACTCTCATCACGTTTGTAGATGACATCTAATCAGGAGGAAGAGGCAAGAAGATTGGGCTAGAGACCTCCTGAGGTCCCTTCCACCCTGAAGGAGTCCAGGATTCTTCCCACTCTTGGTAGTCTCTTGTTGTTGCCTGGGAAAAGATGCAGGTTCCCTGTGTCAGTGGAAGTAGGCCAGCTTTGTTGTCCTCCTCCAGGCAGAATTACTCAGCTGCAGGGCTTCTTGGCAGGAATCCTCAAGAGAGCCCTGATCCATCCTTTGCTTCACGATTATTTTACTTTTTTTTTTTTACCTTCCCCCCTTCTAAGTCTGTCTCTTTTAACATCCTGATCCCTTCTCATACAGTGCACACCTGCTTACCCTTAACCGACTGCTCCTGTTTTGGTTTGCTTTTGTTTTTGTTTTGTTTTGTTTTTGACACAGAGGAGCTTCAGTCCCGAAGGCTTTTAAGAAACTCGGGTGATTCGGACAACAGATATCTCATGAAGATTTACAAGAGAAGTGTCAAGTCCTGTGCCCAGGCAGGAATAACCCCATCCATGAGGAGAAGTTGAGGGACCTGGACTTCTTTAGCCTGCTGACGTGGAGGTGAAGGACAGTAGAATAGAAGCCTGTGACTGCTTGGAGGGTGGTTTCAGAGATGATGGAGCTTTCCTGTTTCATGGGAAACAGCATGAGAAGGAGAAAAAGCCACAAGCTGCAGCTTGTGGGGTTTAGATGTGACATTAGGAAAAGAAAATGTCACTCACAGGGTAGTGCTGTGGTGCTACAGGTCACCCAGAGGGAGTCTGTGATCAGCCCCTGGCTTTGTGTTTCAAGGAAAAGGAAGTGAGGACAGGAAGACATCAGGAGAGGTAGGAAGATCCCGAGGTGAGAGCAAGGTGGGGAAGCAGGTTGGGTGTCTACAGTCTGCAAGGAAACAGGCACAGGCGTGGGAAAGCATAGGACAGCCTGTGGTGGAGATGGCCAAAGGCACTGCCAGGGTTGAAAGCTTCTAACAGAGCTAGGTCTTTGTCCTCTTGGCTATGGCTGGAGTCTCTGCCACTGAGGCCCACAAGAAGATACCATTCCTCAAAGCACTGTGGCCTTGCTTCCTCCTTGTCCCCTGGGAGCCCAGGAGGTGCCGTATCATGATCCTGCACTCGGCACTGCACACCCCCACCTGTACACTGGCCCCTCAGGAAGAGCCCTGAACAATGCACGATGGAAAGGATTGCGGCATATGACGACACGGATCTCAGATAGGGTGGTGCAAAGATCCTTTATTGAAAAACACAACGGCCAGTTATACAGCAACCAAGCCCAGCCAGTCCTCCTTTCGAGTGTCTCCTGAACATTGTGGCATCTCGTGATAGGTAGGAAGACATATCCTGATCCCAGGCAGGCAGGCAGGACAGGCCCACCGAGGCTGCTGGCACGTAGGCAGGAAGACACACCGTGACTGCTGGTACGTAGGCAGGAAGGCACATCATGATCACTGGCAACTCACATGCACACATTCTGGCCACAGATCATAGTTACCACATCATCACTTTCTACCTTAGAGATTCTCTGCTGTCTGACACAGCATCATCCTATCTTGGTCCCCAACAAAGGATCACCCTACCCAGTGCCTGGCTGTCAATTGCTCTGCTTGATAACACACATCAGGGTTGACTTGATATCACAGCCACCTGCACATTGCCTTTGCCTACCTGCAATCAGGGCCTCCAGCTTTCTGCTCTAATCAGCCCCTGGGGAGACTTTGTTGGTAATGGCCCTCAGTGGGACCTGTTAACACTCCAAGAAACTTGGGATTTGCTTCTGACTTTAACTTCTTGAGAGGTTTGTTCAGTCTCTTCTCAGCACCTGCGGTTCATGGGCTCAGCACCAAACACACCCGAGGGGTCATTAAAAACCCCTAAGGAGCCGTGCCTCTTTCCATAATTTTCTTCAGTTCTTCAAGTCTTGTGTGTCTAATTAGAAAGTTTTCAGGTGTGTATTGAAATTAGGCAGATTTCAATGAGCACCTGAAAACAAAAGATGTCAGCCTCTGAAGCTTTCTTTATTCTTCAGTTTTCAGAATAAGCGATACCCACATTCTCCAATTCAGACTGACCCACTGGGTCTCCAAATGAAGTCTGGGCATGTAGGAAAAGCAGTATTTTTGATAGGAGACATGTATGGACAACCTTCCTCCTCAGCTCCCCAGCCCTGACAGTTCCCTCATCCGCCACTGGGGACTTAGAGCACTCTAGTTAAAATCTAACCTTTTTCCTCTCAAGTCTGTAGCTGAAGGTTACAGCTCATGTGCACCAATTCCCACCTGCTTTCCTTAGAGAACTAGCTGCAAGCAGACACAGAAGGATTTGTCTTAATTGCGATCAAACCAAAATAAGATTTGAAACAGCTTAATAAGAGACTCTCCTCAAGTGTATGTTAAGTCCAAGCTGCCCCTAGTGAGCTTCACTGCCCACAAGAAATAACCTTCCTGGAAATGATTTCAACAGATAGATAGGGGGAAAACAACAACAACAACAACAAAATACAGAAGAAAGGAGCTGGCTAAAGAGACAATGAGACTGCTGAAGGATGAGGCAAACTTCAGGCTCCCAGAGGCTGAGAGCAGCAACTGGAGAGTTGAGAGGCATCTGAATGATAAAGAGCAAGGGGAGGAGGAAAACTGGGAAATTATGGAAAGTGCATACGCCCAGATCATCTGATGCAAAGATGCCTTTAGAAATGCTTAATTTAATCAGGACACATGGAAATATGTGAGAAATCACTGAAATTTCGTCCACAGCCTAATAGACAGAGCAGTGAAAACACAAGGTCAAGGACAGATCAGTATTTCTTCTCCCCAGATTAATACCCTTCCTGAAGATTTCCACTCTTTCATCATAGCAAAACATTGACATGAACATTAGCCAATAATTTGAGCTGATGAAAGTGGGGTCATAATTTTTTCAACGTTGAAAACAGCTCTTCCACTTTCCGGGCAGAGCTCAGGTGTCCAGCCACAAGCACCCAGTGGCACTTGGAGAGGCCCCGGTGTCTCTGAGGCACCTGCCTGGGCCTGGCAGCTCTTGCAGCTCACATGTGGGAGACCAGAGCCCCTTGGAGCTGCAGAGGGAGGCTGGGCAGAGGGGACCAGGGCACCTGCAGTGGCACCAGCTGTCCATGACCCTGTGACTGCATCCCAGCCCAGCTCTGAAAATCACTTTCCCTTTCAAAAAAAAAAAAAAAAAAGATTCTCCCCAGAAGACCAGCGTATCAAAAAAGAACCAAAGAAAACAAGATAATAAGAAAAAGAAAGAACATAAAGAAGTTTCAAAAGCTGAGAAGTGTATCAAAACATATTTTTTGCCTGAGATAATTTATCCAGTTTCTTTCTTGTTTCATTTGTATTCACAGTTTCTAAAGATTTCTTTCATAATAAGGCCTACACTATTAAAAATACTGTTTTTATATCTTGCATGAGTCCAGTGCCCCTCAAACCACTTCCTGCCCAGGATCCTTTTTGCTGCTCCTTGCTCTTTGCACACAGCAAGTCACACCATGAGGTGTCCCACTGTCACAGCTGATAGAGGAAGGCAGGCTGATCAGCTTCAATAAAATGCTCTATTTATCAATTGTCTAATTTGCACCAATCTCAATGTACCTGTGTTAGAGTGATATCTTAAAGGAATCCGTAAACATCTAGTCACACTCCCTTTTCATTCCCTGCATGGTCAATGCAGTGTGACACCATTTCAGGTGACAGCAGGGATGGGAATTATCTCACCCAGTGCCAGACCCCTTCAGGGCAGGTGTCTCTGGCTAACCCAGTTGTCTGGACTGCCCTTTCTAGTCAATGGAAAGAAATTATTTGTCCTACTGAGAGATCTGGAGATGCTTCTGGTGACCAGCCAATGCTCCAGAAAGGTTCCCATAGTTCCTGGGTCACATTTCCCAGCACCACGTGGGAACACAGCTACACAGGGCATCTCAGGCAGCAGTGGCCTCTGTATGTGTCTATAAGGGTCTAAATGTAAAGTTCTCGTCATAGCCTTAAATGTATTCAAAAAACAGCTCTATGCAAGAACTGAAACAAATCTTTGTTTTCAGAAATTCAAACATTCATTATCAATTCTAATGAATATTTTCTTTATTTTAGATTGGTAACACCATATACATGTACTACAGAAATTACTCTATGTGAGTTTACATTTGCATATATATGTATATGTTCTTCTTCATGATACACTTCCTGGCAACACTCTGAATGGAGAAACTTTGTTCTGAGAAACTACTGTATTCAAATTAACATGTCTCCTCTCTCTTCCTCTGCTTCTCCTCTCTTCCTCTACCTGGTTTGTCTTTATAGGGGCCTCACGGCCCCTCTGCCCTCCAGGGAAGTCTCCTGTTGGATCCTGCCAAGCAGATCCTGAATGAGCTGAAACACCTACCAGAATGTCACCCAGACTGCTGTGTCCTCTTGTCCTTCCTACAAGGTCTCCACTGGCTCAGCACCTGCTCCAAGGCAAAGCCCTGTGCACTCCAGCCACCCCTTTGCACAGAGCACACCTGCACCTCCTCGCCACCCCAGCCTGCCTTCCCCAGGAGCCCAGTTTCATCCTGCCACGTGAGCTGTCCCACCACGTGTGTGTAATTCCATGGGTATAGGGGAGAGGGAGGTGCCAGTAAAGGGACATGGCTGGGATGCTGAATGTGGGGCCCAGAAGAGAGGACAACTCAGAAAAAGGGCAGGGGAGAACAAGATAGAAGTGACACCTCTGCAGTGTTGATGGTGAGGTCACCTCTTGTACGGGAACCTCATGGGCTGGGGTCTGGTAGGAGCCATTTTGAGGACGAGAAGCATGTCACCACTCATCCCAGCAGAGATGATATCTGGGCAGGAGGATGGGGAGAGGCAGGCAAAGGGGACATGACTGCAGTGTTGATTGTGAGGTCACTTCCACTGCAGCTGCCTGATTGGCCCTCAGCAGATGTGCTGGCCAGCAGGCTTTGTGATGTCACCTAGTGCCTCAGAGAGCCCACCCAGCAGCAGTGACTGCCCTGGGGAGGGGCGGGAGGAGGTGATGCAGGTGACAGGGACCCATCTGGGTGCTGATTGTGAGGGTACCTATGTTGCAGCCACCCCACCAGCCTACAGCCGGCAGGCAGGCAGGCACGGCTCACGGCCACCCTGCTCAGGACTAGCCCTCTGGAAGGGACCTGCCACCGAGCAGTGCACAGCTCCTCACCTAGATCTCCTCTGAGCCCAGTGTGCTGCCTCCGTGGCCCAGAGACACCATGGACATTATCTGGAGGCTTCCTTTGGCAGCTCAACCTTCCCAAAGCAGTGCATGATGGATTATGATTACCAGCCAGAGGGTTTTTTCTATAGTGTGCTACCAAGAAGGGGTCATCCTGCAGGCTCCAATGTACAGTTTGATGATTGGTGGGTGAGCTGAACTGTGGAAGGCCTCCTGGGACAGCCCTGGACCACTCTAGAAGGAACTGACCCTCACTTGCTTTTATCCACACCTCACTGACAAGAGGGCACCTCTGGCCAAATTAGCCTCAGATCCACACTTGGGATTTCTTCTCACAGGGGGTTCACTTGCAAAGAAGAGTCCACAAGTGAACCAAGACCCAGGCTGTGCCCGAGCTGATCAGGCAGGAGCTTCAGAACCTGCAGGCCTCAACCAGCTCAGTGACACACTGCAAAACGTGCTCAGCTGAGTTGGACACCTGATCTGCCAGGTCAGAAATGAGTCCCTCAGAGCAGAGAGGAGCACGTGGAAAGGTGAGGAACCTAATTCTGAGAGGCTTTGCAAGTTATCTGCACAAAACAGCTTCAGCTTTGCAAGCTGATTCGCAGCTCTGACCCCTGAAGTACTTCCTGCAGACGTGCAAGAAAGTGCTTGAGCATCACAACTCACTGTAGTCACTGCACATCTGGGAGAAGTGGTTTTAAAGGCCAATTGTTTTCTGAGGAAATACTTTGTCTTTGGAAGGTTTCCAAATTTTGCCCATTTTTAAATCTAATGACTGTGGCACTGTCACTTGAAAGGGTGCCTCTGAGCACTCCACTGTGGCAAGACCATCTTCTTATTCACTGTGTGGGTGAAAAAAGTCCCACATGATCTAAACTGCTCTCTGTGTCCTCCTGCTGGATTTCAGGCCCTGGACGTCTGGTGTGAGAGCCCAGGGCAGTGCACAGTGTGCAGAGTGCAGCAGAGAGCACCAAAGCCGTGAGACCTTCAGCAGGAAGAGCTCAAGACCCTTCCGCACCCGCTGTATTTCACTGGATTGGGTGGGGGTGAATTGGAAGGTTAATTAAGAGCTAATTGGGGGATACTACTGCATTATAAGCAAAGAGTTTTTAGGGTCCTGCCACATGAGAAGAAAAGAGCGTCTGTACCAATTAGGTATATGAGTAGTATCCTCCCTTAGCCCTTGATTATAGGAGAGAGAGGCAACTGCTATGCCTCTAGCCTAAAAACACTTGTGGTTGGACAGATCCCAGAAGTGTTAACTTCAAAAATCTCCAACAAGGAACCCTTTCTGAAAGGTGGCCTCTTGTACTACAAATACTCTAAGCTCCATATTTCTATGTATTTCACAGTCTACGTGGCATATCTGGCTGCAGATCCTGGCAAGAGCTGAGGAAACTCAAGGCCTGAACCTCAGTGCACAGAAGGCAGCAGGCTGCCAGCATCCCTGGCTCTGGCCACCAGGGCAGCCTGGGCCCTGCAAGCCAAGTCACCTCCTCACCTCCAAGGGCTCCCCAGCTCCCCAGCCTGGCAGCACTCCCCACGCACAGCACTGCTCTCTCCAGGTACTTTCTCCTGTGATGAGCAGCAAAACACTGAGGCCACCATCCATCCCCACCACAGGGGACCTGGCCACTATGACACCCCGCACTCCCGCCCCTCACCTCACAGAAGGTTGCCAGCCAACACGTGACTCTGCATCACGGACACACAGGGCACATGACCACACACAGTGGCAGCCAGGGCACCCCCAAGGGCCCCAAAACATACCAAGGCCAACTCTCCAGCCCTTCCATTCCCTTTTAGTCCCTCAAGGCCTTGCAACAGGCACTTCCTCTGAACTGCCACTCGCAGCCTTGCTCCTCCTCAGTTCCCCCATTGAGGAATCAAAGCACAGAGATGCTATTCAGACGTTGAAGGAAAATCTCACAACCCCTGGTGTTTTGATGGGGCAGAATTTCTACAGCACACGGCCACTGGAAATCAGAGACTACTAATGTCACTGCTCACACCAGTGCTAGATTCATTTAGCAGCCTCAAAATTTGAGCTGGACTCCCTGGCCACCCATAGCAGGTTGTAAGCCTCCAGTTAGCAAGAAGTAGCAAGTCAACTCCATGTCTACATTTACCAGAGAACATCATCCGCATTGTAAATGTAGCACTACGAACTCATGATGACGGAGTGGAATAACATTTGAGTCAGATAGTGTGGGACATTATCATCTACTTCTGTTTGTTTGATAAGCTGCATTTCTGTACTGCTGTAGAGCTCTGCCGGCGTCAATCCCTCCTCTGGGCACACACTGCAAACCCAGAAGTGACGTTGCCAATGACATCCAAGCCATATGTGCCTTCTCCTGGCCTATCAGCTGCTCAGATAGAAGTGACGTCACAAGCGTGTACCCCACCATGTGCCTGCTATTGGCATATGAGTGTTCGAGTCAGAAGGTACCTCAGAGTAACTTCCCCAGCCATTTGCAACTGCTGGCCTCTCAGGTACTCTGACAAAAGAGACCTCCCAATCAACATCCACCTGCCTGCTGCTGGCCTATCAAGGACTCAGAAGGAGATGACCTCACAGTCAACTTCACAGCCATGTGTCTGTAGCTGGTTTATAAACCTCTGGGATGGAAGTTATCTATGACCTCATCATCAACAGCTGAGCCACGGGCCTCCTGCCGGCCTGTCAGCTACTGACCAAGAGCTGATTTGACACTGGTGATTTTCTGGCCCAGCTCTCGCAGACAGCCGTGACCTCCCTGCCCACAGCCTAGCTGTTGTCCGAAAAGTGGATTCGTTGCCTGGTGTGCAATAAGCCAATAATTACACGCTCTGGAGAGACATTTGCTTATTTATTTCAGAGCTGCACAAGCCTGGGTGCTCGGTGGTTTCCCACAAATCAAGCACACACCCCCAGCTTTTCAAGTAGCATTTATACAAATTGCAAGGTTTGCAACTCTCCCTTTTGCACTGATTGGTTAGTGATTTACATACAATTATAATATTGCTTACACACCATTGTACTACTACGCATGCTCAGAGGAGGGGTCTTCACCTGGGCACCAGTCTTTTTGACCTATGGGTGTGATTTTTTGTATTATAATGAGGACACTTCAGTTAGGGATAGACCTCCTAGGGATAGATAGTTAGGGATGGACCTCCAATTCTTTTGCCAAATTGGCAATACATACCTAGAAATAAAACATTTTGATTTAATGTTTCTTTTAGGGCTTTAGCAGCTCTAGGATGCCCTTGATTAAAGAATGCTTCTTTTCAGAAAATAGAGATAGAGGTTATCCTAATCTGCCTAGTTTAAACAGCATGAACATTCTTTCTGAGCTTCCAGGGTTGTCTTGTAACAAAGCCACATGGCTATTGCCACCTGCAGCTCCCCCTGCCTCCCCCAAGGCTCAGCCAGCTCCTGCATGATCAGCTGGACTCACCCCGGGGCCCCACAATGATCACAGTGCAGCAAAACACCCATTATGCACCAGTTACTGCTCCAAGAGAACATCAGCTCCTGCCTAGGTAGCACCTACACCTGGCCCATGAAACTTTGCAATTGCAGAAAGCCTGCAAGTAATTCTGGGCAACATCTCCTAACAGCAGGATTGCATGGGAGCAGTGACCATGGAGCTGCAGACAGCAGGGCCTCATGTCCCAGGCAGAGGGAGAAGCCTTCCCGCAACTCCCAAGTCTGGTTCCTGCCCCAGTGCTGAACACACCCAGCAGATCCTCCACACCCCCAGGACAACAAGCACTCTCCTGCTTGGGGCCCTGACACTCTGAGACACGGGGAAGGACCGCGGCCAGGGCATCTCAGCAGGTGGAACCAGCAGAGCCGGGATTCAGCAGCTCTGCAGCCCGGCCTGGGAGCAGGGCTAATGGCACCGGCCAGGGCAGCACTGGCCGCCCAGCAGCTGCCCAGGCCCTGCAGGAGCCCAGCAGCTCCCAGCACAGAGCTGCTCTGCAAACACCCTCCCGGCTGCTGCCAGGGCCGCAGGGCTGCGGCCCAGCAAGAGGCCCGGAGCAGCCGCAGCGGCTGGGGCCCGGCGGGACCCGCGGGGACAGCCTCTCTGCGAGCCCTGGAAACGCACTGTTCAGGACAAAAGTGAGCCTGGGGCAGGGCCCTGGCGAGGCCCCCAGCAGCCTGCTGCACTCCCATTGGCTGACAGAGCCATCAGTCCAGCCCAGCCCGCCCTCCTCCCCTTGTCGGCCAGTAGGAGGACAACACTGGGGGCGATGCCATGGTAACGCTGAGGCCCTGTGTGACCTGGTGGGCAGCCCCACCCCTGCATCCCCTTTCCCCCCCCGCCCCGCGATGAGGCACCATGTTGTGGGCAGCAGCCCCGGGGCTCGGCAGCCCTCACGCTGCACCCGGCAGGGCTGGGCCATGGCCAGGCAGGGACTGCTCTCTGTGGGGCTAGGCTGGGCCCCAGCATGTCATTCCACAGGGCTGAGGAGCCCCGGGGCCCCCGGGGCAGCCAGGGCCAGAGCAGCTCTGGGCCTGCCGGTGCTGGGCAGTGAAGGTGTGGGGCCGGGAGGGAGCGGGGGAGATGGCCCTGCTGGGCTGCCCCCAGCACTGCCCCCCACGGCTCAGAGAAACAGGCTTGGGGTCAGCAGGGACTTGTGGGGTGGCGATGGCACCCCCACCTGTTCCCAAGCTGCTCCCCCAAACAGGCTGTCTTTTGGGTGCAGAGATCTGACCCCAGTTTGCAGGAGGACAGGGGCTGTGGCCATCGGAGGACAACATCTCTGAGCCCAAAACATGCTCTGCCAAGTTGGAAGCATAAAAGGATGCAGGGGGAAGGAACAGAGGTTTTCCAAAACAAGCTGACAACTTGGATTTATTACAAGGTGAAGGATCTGTTTCCAGTAAAGGCATTTCCAGCAGGCTCTGGAGAGACCCACGGGAGCTGCAGGACACCCCAGCTCCAGGACACAGGACCCCTTTCCTGCCAGAGCCAGATCCCAAAGAGGGATCCACTCGCAGGGAATCCTAGACCTGCCTTGCCCTCTGCCATGAGGGGATGAAACTGTCCCCACAGGAGCCTTGGGGCTCAGGGCAGCCCCATCCCCAGGTCCCATGAGTCCTGGCTGCCATATTGTCCCCTGAGCCAGGCGGGACCCTCGAGCAGGGCTCTCATGGCAGCCCCCAGGCCTGTGCAGCCACCCCCACAGCCCAGCACCCACATCATTTTTTGCAGTTAACAGTCTGTGCAACCCCTCAGGAAGGAGTTCCGGAAGCCCTTACCCTTGGTGGAGGGCTGCAGGAGCATTGGGAACAAGGAACTGTGTTCCGGGCTGATGATGTAGGTCCAGCAGCCCTCCATCTTACTTGCCCCCTTCTCATCAGCGTGCCTCTCTGGGTGGGGAGGAAGGATGCTCTTCCCATCTTGTCACCCAAAACCCTTCCCCAACATGTCCCTGCTCCTCTGCCTGTCAGTGAGCAGCTGCAACATGGCCCCACTGCCTCCTGTGCCTCCTCCTCGTCATGGAGCGGCTCCAAAGGACAGCAGTGGGGAGCACATGAGCACTGCCCAGCAGTGTTTCAGTCTTGCAGCCAAATGAGGACACTGCCATGGCAGCTCCGGGGAGGCCTCCCTGTGATGTCACACTTCCAACTGTGACCTCAGCTCGTGTCACCTGGGGGCTCAGTAGGTCACCGCCATGGAGATGGCACAGCCAGGGAGAGAGCAGAGAGGTTTCCTCTAACGTCCTGGAAAGCAGTCCCCTCCCCTCACTCCAGGTATTTTCCAAAAATTTCTGATAAATCCTGGAACGTCTCCAGATGGTGCCAAAGGCTGTGAAATATCTCAAATGGGGCACTGCAGAGGTCACTTTTGCGGGCCCACACCAGCAGGTCTCTGCCTTGGGCAGACCTGTGTAGCAACCTGGGGTTGGAAGGTTGTTTGGGGGTTTGGCAGTTTTCAGAGACAGGAGAAAAGTCATGTGGGATGAAACAGCACAAAGCGTGGCCACAAGCTGAGATGCTTTGGTGAGCCTCAATGCTGATAACTACTGTGGGTTGCTCTTTTTGTAGAAGTAGGAGGTAGGACAGTATGGGACACGATGTAGCCTTCCTCCCTGAGGCCCCAAAGCAGGCTCTTTCTTTTAAAAAAGTCCTCAGCAAGGTTTCTTGGTCTGCGGTGCTTAAGATAGAGGTGATGCACCGGGAAAAGAGCAAATGTGCCCTTAGCACACATCATGCAGGTGGTTTTATCCAGGACCCTTGTCCCTGTCATGCTCCAAAGGCATGGGTGAGGCCAGTTTCCTCATGTCCAACGAATTTTGCTGAGCTTTCCTTTGGGCTGAGCCTGGGGAAAGCCATTTCTCATCTCTGGGGCTCAGCTGATCCTTGGGCTTCTCAGCATGACCTCAAGGCAGTGCTTCTCCCCTGGGTACACTCCCTGGCACCCTGGATCCCCCCTTGGACCCTAGCTCTCTTGGGGGCTGTACCGCCCTGGCATCCTGGATCTCCCGTATTTTTGACCCTGGGCTTCTCAGGACGTGCCCACATGCTGCAGTGCTGCTGCCCAGGCTCCAGTGCAGAGCCTGTAAGGCAGTGCAATGCCTCAGCACCTGCTTTGGGATCATTCAGAAGTTTGTGAGGTGACCAGCTCCCAGCGCTGCAGCTGCTGGAGTTTGAGAACGTCCCTACCACCAACCTTCCTGCTCTTCCTCATCTCTGCACAGTCCTGGGGCGACTTGCAGAAGGGAGACTCCATGCTCCTTGAATACTGTCAGAGATGGGACTCTCTTCCCCATGGGGAGGGGAGGGAGGGCCTTCACCAGCCCCATGCTGACTTTTCCACCCCTGACCTTCACAGTTGTTTGGGGCCTGGATCTGCCCACTTGCCTTCACCATGGTCATGGCTGTACTGGAGCCCATGAAAAACCTGGTGCTCCTACCCTCGAGCTGGCATCCACCCTGAACCTGGAGCCTGGCTGGCCAGAAAGACACCACCCATCCAGTGCCCCGGCCATGCAGCCGAGGACAGGGGTCTTCGCCCCAATTTCCCTGCTCCTCCCCTGCTCCCAGCACTGCTGCTGCTGTGCCCATGTCAAACCCTCCTGCTGCCAGTCTGCCCCAGGCCCGAGGCAGCTCCAGCTCCCTCCAGGGCTGTGCTGGAGCCTTTCAGGAGCAGGCTGAGGTGGGGCTGGCACTGCCAGGGTTGGTCGGGAGAGGGCAGCTCCCCTCTGCCATGCTGGGGCTGGTGCTGGGGCTGGGGCTGGGCACAGCGTTTCCCTGGGGAGCTCCATGAGGAGCTGCTCCGGGGGATCCTCCACCTCTGCCCTGGCAGCAGCACCAGCGCTCAGGGTGCTGGGGTGGAAGTGCACAGAGGGTGGAAGGGGCACGGGCTGCCCAGGGGGAGCATCAAGACCTTGTCCGTGCATGCAGGGATGGAGTGAGGAAAGCCAGAGCTTGGCTGGAGCAGCCACCAGAGACCTCAGACATGGAAAGGGCTGGGGTATTATTAAATGACTCCTAAATGATCCCCCAGAGTCTGAGAGGTCCAAGTGCCCAGCCCCCGCCCAGCCCAGCCTGTGCCCCACATTGGTATTAGCAGACAGCCATGCTCCAGGATCTGCTGGGGTCTGGTGCAGAAGAGAGGCCATGCAAGGCTGGTCTTTTCGCCACCACTGGGATACAGAGACCTGCAGGAGGATGGAGCTGGCCATGGACCACCCCACAGCTGGGTGAGCAGCCAGTGCTGGAAAGGGGTGATGTGAGGGGCTGCTCTGGGACGATGGCCCTGGGGCAGCTTCCCCACTGTGTCCGTGAAACACAGGGAACAACCTGGGCTCTCCTCTCCTGCACCCACCATGTCCTGCTGCCTTTCCCAGCAGACCTGCATTTGCCTGCAAGCACATGGCTCTGTGCTCCCACACTGCCGTTCACACGCAGGAGCTGCCTGCTGGCATTTGTCCTCTCCCGGGTCCTTTCCAGACCAGCCCAGACCCTCCCCAGTTCTCCCACCTCCCCTGCCCTCTCCCCAGCCCACCCAGCACAGCAGACCAGGCTGGGGTGGACCCACAGCAGTGCCTGTGGCAGGGGGCTGCAGAGCTCTGGGCACTCACCCCACAGCCCCAGCCCCTCTGCAGGCCACAGCAGCTGCTGGGGGGCAGAGAGGGGTGTCAGCCTCCCCATCAGCCCCACACCTGGGGGCCAGCAATGGCACAAGGAAATGGAGGCCAGGCACTCCAGGTCTCCACTGCTCTCATGACCAGCGATCCCTAACCCTGGCTGCCTGCAGCCCCTCTGGGCAGCCCCTCTCCCCAGGACAGCACCAGAGTCCTGGCCCCGGGGCTCCTCAGGCAGCTCCAGTGACAGGGCAGCCTGCCCAGAGTTGATACACATAGAAACAGGTTTTCATTTATTCCTCCCCACAAGCACACAATTGCTCCTTTGTTCTTCTCTGGAGATGTCCCTGCTCCCCAGAGAGCCGTTCTTCAGGTCAGTGTGTCCATGCTGGCCTGGCCGGCCATTCCTGCATTTCTCCACTGTGCTCCCTGCAGGGCCCCGGGCTGGCGGTGCTGCTCTGCAGGGCGAGCAGGCTGTGGGGCATGGGGTGACTCCACACTGGCCGTGCTGGTCAGGGCATAGCCATCTGGACCAGCATCATTGCACCTGACAAGCCCCTCCCCAGGGTCTGTGGCTTTGGAGGGTGCTTGGAGCAATCACAGGCCATTTCGCATTGCTCAGGATGGGTTCAGAGGTGTCCTTAGACCCAGCCCACTCCCTCTCCTGAGACTGCAGAGCCCTGATGTGGTGCATTCCCTGGTTTGGCCCTTTACCTTCGGGTGACTACCCCTGGTTTGGGGGGTCTCCACTCACTGCCCATCCCAGGCACATGCTGCCCCTGGAGATGTCCTGTGCTCTCCAGGTGGCTCCATATTGCCTTCCAGAAGGATGGACATCTGTCATCAGCCCTCTAATAGGTGGGACAGTCCCCAGCAAAGACCTCTTGACCACTCACCCTGTCCAGGGGCACTGGGCACCCACAAGTGAGGGCTCCATCCAGCCCTCCTTCCCTCGCACATCACCCTCTGCGCGCATCCCCCTTAGCCAATGGAAATCCCAAGCACAGCAACAGGACCTTTTTGGGTGCAATTCCCTGAGTGCATTCTTGGCTCCAGCATGGGAAGAAGAGCCTTTTGTTCAGGTACAGTACTAAGTAGTACCCCTTTTATTACAGAGATGCTACTTGGGAGGCCACCTCTGACACAGTGATAGGCAGATTTACAGAAGGCCTCTGGGTTAGAGAGATGGGCTTTGCGACTTTGGAGAAGTGGGAGGAATTCAAACTTGTGCACAAATGTGACTATCACAGACAGAATGCGCAATGCACAAGAGCTGCTGGAGATAAACGGGGAATTGCTTGTGAGGAGAGATGGGCAGCTCATTGCTGCTGAACTCGTACCAGCTGAAAGAGTTTCCTCACTGCCTCCTGGATCTCCTTGTTCCTCATGCTGTAGATGAGGGGGTTCACTGCTGGAGGCACCACCGAGTACAGAACAGCCACCACCAGATCCAGAGCTGGGGAGGAGATGGAGGGGGGCTTCAGGTAGGCAAACATGACAGTGCTGATGAGCAAGGAGACCACAGCCAGGTGCGGGAGGCACATGGAAAAGGCTTTGTGCCGGCCCTGCTCAGAGGGGATCCTCAGCACAGCAGTGAAGATCTGCACATAGGACACCACAATGAAAACAAAACATCCAAAGCCTAAACAGATACTAACAACAAGAAGCCCAACTTCCCTGAGGTAGGCATCTGAGCAGGAGAGCTTGAGGATCTGTGAGATTTCACAGAAGAACTGGTCCACTGTGTTGCCTTGGCAGAGTGGTATTGAAAATGTGTTAGCAGTGTGCAGGAGAGCATTGAGAAACCCACTGGTCCAGGCAGCTGCTGCCATTCTAACACAAGCTCTGCTGCCCAGGAGGGTCCCATAGTGCAGGGGTCTGCAGATGGCAACAAAGCGGTCATAGGCCATGACTGTGAGGAGAGAATACTCTGCTGACATAAAGAAGACAAAGAAAAAGACTTGGGCAGCACATCCTGAGTAGGAAATGGCCCTGGTGTCCCACAGGGAATTGGCCATGGATTTGGGGACAGTGGTGGAGATGGAGGCAAGGTCGAGGAGGGAGAGGTTGAGGAGGAAGAAGTACATGGGGGTGTGGAGGCGGTGGCTGAAGGCTATAGCTGTGATGATGAGGCCGTTGCCCAGGAGGGCAGCCAGGTAGATGCCCAGGAAGAGCGAGAAGGGCAAGAGCTGCAGCTCCCGTGTGTCCACAAATGGCAGGATGAGGAACTCATTGAAGGAGCTGCTGTTCAACATTTGCTCCCCCTGGCCATGGGGGACTGTGCAGGGAGGAAAAGACATTGACAAGTTAGGAGAGACTTTTAAAGGAAAATAAATAAATAATATTTTTCCTTTCTTATTAATAATCCCACATTGCTTCTCTCTTTATTGGGAGGCCCTTTGCCCATTTCCCTTGCTTGAGCTCTGGTTTGTGAGGGCAGAATGTGTCATGAGGAGCAGGGACCTCTGCCCATAGGTTCCATAGGGGTCAGTCCTGCTGTACAGCAGGGGGTACATGGGAATGGGGGTGACTAATTCTGAGATTCACAATTTCTGTCAAATGAAATTCATTCATCTTGTGGAAGGGCTTTTCAGCATCTTCTCTCCCAATTCTAAAGGACAAGGGTTGCAGAAGTGAGTTTCAGGGATTTTTTAAATATTGCTTATTTTCTTTGAGAGGCCCTCGTCTCCCCTGGGGAGTGCTCTTTAAAAGTAGAAATCCTTGGCATTTCTACTGTGAGTCCTGAGAGGAAAGCATGCACTGTCACTTGGAGTGGGGACATCTCGACTGTCTAGTAGTCTCCTTCCTACCTGTCCTGTGCTTGCACCTCTTTGAGCTGGAGCATGCTGTTCCCCCCAAAAGAAACCAGCCCCTGCTGAGAGCAGACAAGTCCAGTTTCAAAGTGCAGATCTCCAAACTTCTCTGCCTTTCTCTGGGCACCTGAGGGAGGTCTCCACACTCCTCTTCTAGCCAAGGACACACGGCTCTTTTCAGATGCCCATTGACAGCCTCCCACCACCATCTCTATGCTCTCAGCATCTGTGCTGCTTCATAGAGATGCTATGAGATCACAGAGATGCTATGAGACAGCAGTGCCTTTCTGGAGGGCAGCTCACAGCCCAGCAGGACCCAACAGAGAAACAGTCAAAGGACCGTTAGGACTGAAGATGGGCTCTCCTTAAAGGAGAGTCAGCTCATTTCCCAACTCCACGGACTGCATTTCCTTTATCTGCACAAGTTTGAAGGGGGCTGGGGCAACCTCATTTCCATGCAGACTCCTCTGCTGCATAACTCACAATGTCAGTGTGTGAACTTCATCTGAAACCCTCAACCCCAGGGAGATCGAGAGAAGAGGAGCAGCATGGACAGGAGGGAAAAGAAGGAGCAACATCATGATCCTGGTGCCGAAGGAGGCACAGAGAGAGACAAACAGACAGGCACTCGGGAAAGCCTTCACCTTCCCCAGCTGGACATGCCGCCTCGCAGACAGCGACATTTGCAGAGCAGTCGCTCTCAGCCCCTTTGTCGGGCAGCACAAAACAGGCCCATGGCGGGAGAGAGGCCCCTTTCCTCTGCTAGAAGTTTGGCTGCAGAGGAGGCAGCTCATGTCCTGGACGTCACGACTGTCAGGGCAGAGGCTCTGCTGGGTGGGAGAGAAGACATGGGGGAGTGCTCAGAGGAAGGTGTCTGCATCGGAGGGATTGACCATGACTTGCCCAAATCCACCCTCCCATGATGATTTTGTTCACCGTTCCCTCTCATTCCCTGCCCATCTCTGCTGCCTGGCACTGTCCCTGCTGCCTGGAGCTTTCTCGATCCCAACATCTTTTCCCTGTCGGTGCTCACAAACCCCATCCCACCCTCCATGTGTGCAGTTCTGCCCTACAGAAACTACTCAGGACAGGGCACTTGCCAGGGGCATCTCTGCATGCAGGTCCTAAGCAGCAGGTCACATAAACCCTGATGAGACCATAAAGGTGCTGCTGGTGCTGTCTGTAGGCTGAGGTGGGGCTGAAGGGGTTTGCTGACCTTTCTCACAGACCTACTGATCTCTGAGAGTGAAGGTTAGCGAGTCCCAGTCCCTTGCCAAACCAGCAAACTCTTTCCTTTTTTTTCCCTGCCAAATTAGGAAACTGAAAGCCCTGGAAGGAAAACTCCTTCCCTTTCAAGTAGCCTTGTTTTTCCCACCTTCCCCTGTGGTGCAGGGACACTGCTCTGAATCACAGCCCTGGGCAGATCTTGGTGCATGTCCCAGCTTCACAGCCCTGCACCGTCCCTGGCAGAAGGCAGCAGCATGCCCTGTGCCTGTGACGGTGTGACAGGGAAGCCCTGCTCTAAAGCATCACCTCCCCCATACTGGAGAAGCTGGGATAGCGATCCTTAAAAAACGATCATTCATGTTAGAATGGGTTTAGACGATCCTTTCAGGAGCCTCAGTAGCATTGCCCTGCAGCCAGAGACTTACTGTGTTCAGGGCAGTGAAGATTTCTCCCACAATGCACTGGCAGCCGCTCTCCCACTCCACACTGCCTTCCACTTCTCTCTGCCTTCTCTCAGCTCATGTCAGCAGCAGCAGGCAGTGCCCGCAGCCCTGCTGCTCTTGGCAGAGGAGCTGCTCCTGCACACAGCTGTGTCTGGGCAGTGCTGCCAGGTTGCCATGAGCTCCCTCCGTCCCAGGAGCCTGGCCCCACTCAGGAGCAGAGGCCCAGCTGAAGCCATGATTTTTTCTGTCCCTTGTGCTCCCTCCTCCTGGGAAATGTTCCCTGATGTAAAGCAAAATAATCACCTTTGGTCCCTCCCTAAACAATACAGAGAGATCAGCTACAGCACTGTCACTTGTTTCATCAGAGGATGGTTCTCTATGACAGATGGAAAGTTCCCACCCTGGAAATCCATATTCCCATCTCTTAACTAGGCAGGACACCGAGAAGGGGACAGGAAGGGAGCTAATTTTCCCATGGTTCAGGTGTTGATTCAGATGAGTCAGTCTGGGCATCTCATGCCACTTTAGAGGCCCCTGGGATGCAGTGGGATTCAACTAACTCCTGTGAACTCCACAAAGACACAGGAGGTGGGATTCCCCTTCCCAAAACTGAAGTGAGCACAACAGAGGTGTCTGCATGCGAGCTCCTTGTCTAAGCTCCCCTTACAGTCACTGGAGATGGAGGGTGGGAGTCAGTTGCTCTCACACAAACATCTGGTGACAGTTGAAGAGACAGAGGTGGTCCAGGCATGTGCCAGTGTCTGCTTGCTCTGGTGGAGCGACTATGAGACTGTTAAAGAATATTGGACGGGGGCTGTCTAGAGGTAGCCGCTTAGCACTTCTATAAAACTGGCTTAGCATGAGGAGCTAAATTTGCTGCAGCCTTAGGCTGCACTCAGAGAACATGAGGAACTTTCACTTAGTTCAGTAAAAGGGGCCCCAGAGCTGGTTCCAGCTGGAAAGAGAAGGGAGTTCCAAGCAGTCTGCATTCCTGTGCCTCACACTCCAAAAGGGAGGATGTCAAGACTTTGAAATAAGGCCTGTGCAGGGCTTCAGGACCTGGAGGGACAAAGCCTGCTCTCACTGCTGGGGCAATGTTGATTATTGTGGTCGGGAATTACCTCCTCCAGACCTGGAGAAACGACGATAGGACCCAATAAGGAATGGTCAGACCCCAGACCTGACTATTACTATTGGTCTGAACTACTGTGTGAGGAGTGGAGAACTTAGATTGGAAAGTTATAATTGCCCAGGGGTTTCTCTGTTTGGGGTCCCTCTCCAGAGGCACCCAGCTCGAGCTGTCATTTGCTGCTGTACCACTTAGAGTAAATGAGTTTGTGATACTCCATGTCTGAGACTCTGCTTTGGGAAACCTAGGGTCAGAGGCCGTCTTTAACACTGCCCCTCGCCTGCCAGCAGTGCAGCTCAAGGGAAAGGCAGAGCCTGTCTCTGTGCCTGGGGTCTTTCCATTCATGGAGCTGCAGAGGAGTTTTGGTGGGATCAGACCCCCAGAGGTCTCCAGTCCAACCTCCCATGCACAGCAGGGCTGCTTAGAGCCCTACGCTCTTGTCTGTGATCTCTGAACTGCACCTGACCCCGGTTACCATCCCCAAACCTACTCCGCTCCTCTTGTCCAGTCACAGCGGGACGGCACCTCTCGTTGGTGGGTCACTGCCCTGCCTGCCTTGCCGGCACCCTCGGCTCCCAGCTGCCCTTCCCACACGCAGCAGCCCAGCTCTTGCTGCTCCCAGCACTCCAGTGCTCTGTAGCAGGAACCCGTTCACAAGTGGTGCTTAGACACTCAAGGTGTGATACAGAAACACCTGCTTTCATAATTACACATTAAAAAGCACACCCCAAGTGGCTGCTCTCACTTTTTCATCTAGTTAAGACTCTGTGTGCAGTGTCACCCGGGTAGGGAGTCCAAATCCAAAGCACTCCTTACTCCTTTAACTGGCTGCCAGGCAAGAGCTGCTGCTGTGCCTGCACGACGAACGTTTGTACTTATAACCTTCTCTGGGATCTGCTTGGGTCCCAGCTTCCCTTGCCAAGGCTTTCCTGACTGTAGTCGGACACAGGTCTGAGGCAGAGATGGGGAGTTGGGTCAGCAGGATGGGGACAGGATCTGGGCAGGACCCAAGAGGTGCAGGGCCAAGGACAGGCATGTCCACAGCGTAGCTCAGGCACAGCCCAAGGACAAGGGCAGCAGCTCCCTGGCATGGGGGAGGAGGCCCCGCAATGAAGTTGGTCACTCTCTGCCTCCCCTGCTCTTGTGCCCAGCAGATCCCCCTCCCTGTCTGCCTGCAGCCCCTCCATGCCCACCCCACTGCCCAGCACAGCACGAGAGCCCTGGCCCTGCAGCCCCTCCAGCAGCTCCTGCTGCCCCACGGACAGAGCAGCCTGCCCCAAGCTGGTGACCAGAGAAACCTGCTTCTCCTTCTCATGTTCTCTGGATGCTGCCCTGCTTTTCTCCTGGGACATCCCTGCTCCCCAGAGAGCCTTTCCCCAGGTCACTGTGTCCATGCTGGCCTGGCTGTTCCTGCACCCCTGCCCTGTGCTCCCTGCAAGGCCCCGGGCTGCTGGTGCTGCTCTGCAGAGTGAGTGGCTGTGGGGCCACGGGGTGACTCCTGACTCAGCTCTAGCAATGGTGGTCGGGGCAGGAATCAGACCCAGCGGGACAGGGATCACCAACACTGATACTGCTGGCAGGTGTCTGTGCTCATAGATGGTGCCCAGAGTGACCCCAGGGTATCTGCAATGGCAGGAGATGTGTTCAGGTGGGCACTAGCTCCAGCCTGTGGTGTTTCACTGAGGGTGCAGGAATCACCTCCAGTGCCCCTTCCCTGGGACTCCTGGGTCCCCACTGCCTCTCTGGAGATTGCAGAGCCCTCGTTTCCCCATGCATACCTGGATTTAGTGCTCTACCTTCTGCTTACTCCACCGTCGATCATTCCTCACTTTGAGAGGCTCCACTCCCTGCCCTCCCCAGGCACATGCTGTCCCTGGAGATCCCCTGAGCTCTCCTGGGGGATCAGATTCCCCTCCAGAAGGATGGGCATCTCTCATCAGCACTGTCACCTGTGGGACAGCCCCAGGCAGGCAATTCAGACACCATTCCCCATCTCCACTGGTCACTCACAGATGAACCCTGAATCCAGCCCTCAGTTCTTAACAGATCACCCAGGGACTCTGAGCTCTTCTCCTGGCTCCCATGGAGTTCACAAGCAGAAGAACAGGCCCTTTTGTGGTGCAACCCCTTGGGCGTATTTTTGACTCCCTCTTCTGAAGAAAGGCCAGACTTCAGGCATGTCACAGGGGAGATGCTCTTTTATTACAGAAATGTTTTTCTGGAGGCCAGGTCTGGCATAAGGGTGCCCATTGCCTGCTCCTGCCTGTACTTACAGGACCCATGCACATGGATACACAACCCAACCACCACCAGGTTATGAGAACTCCTGGGCCATATACACACATGACAGCACAACAGAACAGTGTGGAAATGAGAAGAAACCTTGAAAAGAGAAAGTCCTGCTGCTGTGTCGATGTATCTCCAGGAAAGCTGCAGCCCCCAAACAAAGGCTGCAGCAGGGCAATGCCTGCTGTGGCAGAGGGGAAGGTACTGTCCCCACAAGCTGTTGCATGACTCTCCTCCCCTTCACTCCTGCTCTGCTTTGAGTGTTGGAGCTCTATAGAGGAAAGGGACCAGCCTGCAGTGACACCTGGCTGCCACCCTCGCAGGAGACGGGTGTGAGATCACACCCTGACTGTGCTCAGAGGATCTGAGCTCTCCTAATGGACATGGGAGCCATGGTCTGCCCCTGCCAGTACTCATCTGAGCCTGACTCTGTGCCCCTGAGCTCCCTTGGTGCCAGTGCTGAAAGAGACACTGCAAAGGGAAACTCTCCCCATTGCCCTGGGGGCATCCAAGGGAGCTCAGACTAGCAGGCGCTGAGGTTCCCCCTTCTCTGCTGATGAAGGGGGAAGCCTGGCTTCCTGCTTCAACATGGTCTCTGGGCCAGATTCGGGAGAGGGATTACTGAGGAGAAGCAGGAAGAACCCAACTGTTTTCCTTTCAAAATGAGTATAATATAGAAAAGTAAGACAAAAAGAAATGAACAATTCATAGCCTTGCACAAAAATACCCTGGGAATGATGAGATGATGCATACGGGATAGTTATTGGTGCTGACATTGTACCAGCTGAATCATTTTCCTTAGTGCATCCTTGAGCTCCTTGTTCCTCATGCTGTAGATGAGGGGGTTCACTGTTGGAGGCACCATCGAATACAGAACAGTCACCACCAGATCCAGAGCTGGCGAGGAGATGGAGGGGGGCTTCAGGTAGGCAAATGTGAGAGTGCCGACAAACAGGGAGACCACGGCCAGGTGCGGGAGGCACATGGAAAAGCTTTGTGCCGGCCCTGCTCAGAGGGGATCCTCAGCACAGCAGTGAAGATCCACACGTAGGACAGCACAATGAAAACGAAACACCCAAAAATTAAAAAAACACTAACCACAATAAGTCCAACTTCCCTGAGGCAGGCGTCTGCACAGGAGAGCTTGAGGATCTGGGGGATTTCACAGAAGAACTGGTCCACTGTGTTGCCTTGGCAGAGTGGTATTGAAAATGTGTTCCCAGTGTGCAGGAGAGCATAGAGAAAACCAGTGCCCCAGGCAGCTGATGCCATTTTGACACAAGCTCTGTTGCCCATGATGGTCCCGTAGTGCAGGGGTCTGCAGATGGCCATATAGCGGTCATAGGCCATGACAGTGAGGAGAGAATACTCTGCCGAAAACAAGACGACAACCAGGAAGACCTGGACAGCACATCCTGAGTAGGAAATGGCCCTGGTGTCCCACAGGGAATTGGCCATGGATTTGGGGACAGTGGTGGAGATGGAGCCGAGGTCAAGGATGGAGAGGTTGAGGAGGAAGAAGTACATGGGGGTGTGGAGATGGTGGTCGCAGGCTATGGCTGTGATGATGAAGCCATTGCCTAGGAGGGCAGCCAGGTAGACACCAAGGAAGAGCGAGAAGTGCAAGAGCTGCAGCTCCCGTGAGTCCGCAAATGCCCGGAGGAGGAACTCATCGAAGGAGCTGCTGTTGGACATTTGCTTCTTTAGGGCACAGGGGGATTTTCTGAGGAACAAGAGACATTGACAAGTTAGGACTGGCTTCTCTGAGTAAAGCTTTCTCATATAACCCTCCCAAGCACACACACATTACCTTTCCCCATCTCAGCAGCACCATCCTTGACCTCCATGGCTTGAGCTCTGGTTTGTGCTGGCTGGGTTTGCCATGAGGGACAGTGGCCTCTGCCCACGGGCTCCAGAGGAGTCAGCCCCGACCTACGGCACTGCGTACATGGGAACAGCAGTAAGATTTATATTCCCAGTTCCACTCAGATTTAATCCACTCATAACGTTGAAGGAATTTCAGCATCTTCACTCCCAGTTCCAAATAATGTGTGTTCAGGAATAGTTTAAGGCTTATTGTGGGTTTTTTTTAAGCTGACCCTGTTACACCGGAGGAGAATTCTTAGAGGTAGAAATTGCTGCTGCACTCAGAGGGACCAGCTGTGATTCTGGAGAGGCAAAAGCTTTCACTCTGGCTTTAGTGCAGAGGCAGGAGAGCTGGTGTGCTCATCTGCCTTGTTCCCAGCTGCCCTGTGCTCCCACCTCGGAGGTGGAGGACAGGTGCACTCGTGTTACTTGAAAAAGAAACGACACCGCAGAGAGCAGAGGAATCCACTTCCAAAGTGCCCATCAGCACTCTTTCTGAGGGTGTGTGAGGCAGGTCTCAGCCCTCCCCTCCTAGCCAGCAACACATCAGACTCCTTCCAGCTGCCCACAGCCAGCCTCCCAGCAGCATGTCCGTGGCCTCAGTATCTAGGTGGCTTCTCCCTGGGGCACCTAGATAACCCACAGCTGCAATGGGAGAGCTGGGCCCTTCTGGAGGGCAGCTGCAGCCCAGCCAGACACCCCAGGGAAAAGGCAGAATGTCCTAAGGATGGGGTGTCCTGAGGAGAGAGTTGGCACATTCCCAGCCCCCCACACTGCGTTTCCCAGAGCCCCACAGGCTAGAGGGGCACTTGGGCACCTCACTGTCAAGGACACGTCTGCATGGCAGGACCTGCAGGGTTAGTGTCTGAACTGCATGAGAAACCCCCCTGCCCAGAGAGTCCAAGGGGAAGGACAAGGGCAGCATGGGCAGGTGGGAAACATGGAACAATACCGTGACATTTGTGCCCAGGGAGGCAGGGACAGGCAGGCACAGAGGAGCACTCAGGAGTGTCTCCTCTCCTGCATGTCCAGCTGCCGAGGAAACGACTCCTGCCCTGGAGCCCACAGCCTTGAGAGCAGAGGGCTGTGCTGGCTGGCAGAGCAGAGGAGGTGCTGGAGTCTGTGGTTCCCTCTCACACTCTGAGCATGACTCTGCTGCCTGGAGCCGTCCCTGCGGGCAGCTGTTTCTCTGTCCCCACGTCTCTCCCCTGTCAGTGCTCACAGACCCCATCCCACCCACTGGGTGCTCAGCTCTGCCCTGCAGAAACCTCCCGGGGGCAGGACACTGCCCAGGGCACCTCCGTGGTTGCAGGTGCTATGGAGCAGGGGAGACAAACCTTGCTGAGGCTGGAAAGGTGCTGCTGGCTCTGTCTGCAGGCTTCAGGGTGGATGAAGGCATTTGCTGAGTGCCTCCCAGAGCTGCTCCTCTCGCAGTGTCACTGTTTTGGAGCCTCCGTCCCCTGCCTAAACCTGACAGACGCATTGCTATTTCACCGCACTCAAAGAGAGTAAAACTGAAAGCACAGACTCATGAGAGCTCCTATCCTTTCATGTATCCTCTGCTTTGACCTTCCTTTTGGAAAGGCCCCTCCAGAAGTGTCCTGGGAGTGAGCTGGAGCTGAGAGCAGCCCTGACCCACACAGCTCCCTCTTGATGGGAGGCTCAACTTGCCCTGCTGGGGTGTCTCCTCCCACTCAGAGCATCTCCCCACAGTGCCATGGGGAGCTCCCTGGGCAGGCTGAGTGCTGACCCTGGCAGGCAGCACAGTCACACACAGCACCCTGGGGGGCAGGGACATTGCTCTGAATCACAGCCCTGCACAGACCTGGGTGTCCACCCTGGCTTCACACCCCTGGAGCCGTCCCAGGGAGAAGACAACAGGATGCCCTGTCCCTGTGGCGCAGTGGCAGGGAATCTCTGCTCTGAAGCATCTTCTCCCCTGCACTGGAGAAACTGGGAGAGTGATCCTTAAAAATCCAATCATGTGACTGAATGGGTTTCAAGACCTTGCCAGGAACCTCAGTAGCATTGCCCTGCAGCCAGAGACTTACCGTGTCAAGGGCTGTGAAGATTTCTCCCACAAGCAGCTCTCCTCTGTCCTCCCACTCCACACTGCCTTCCACTTCTCTCTGCCTTCTCTCATCCCATGTCAGCAGCAGCAGGCAGTGCCCGCAGACCTGCTGCTCTTGGCAGAGGAGCTGCTCCTGCACACAGCTGTGTCTGGGCAGTGCTGCCAGCTTGCCATGAGCTCCCTCCATCCCAGGAGCCTGGCCCCACTCAGGAGCAGGGGCCCAGCTGAAGGCCTGAATTTTTCTGTCCCTTGTGCTCCCTCCTCCTGGGAAATGTTCCCTGAAGTAGACTAAAACAATCACCTATTGTCTTTTGCTGAAGAGAGGAGAGAGACTGATTCCAACGTTGTAATTTATTTCATCAGAGGATGACTATCTATGATAGGTGGAATTGTCCCACTCTGGAAGCCCCAATTCCCATTTCTTAACTAGGCAGGACACCTAGACAGGGACAAGAAGGGTTCATTGATACATGCTTCAGGTTTTCATTCAGATGAGTCAATCTCGGCATCACATGCCTGTTTACAAGCCCCTGGGCTGGAGTGGGATTCAGATCCCTCCTGTGAACCCCACAAACACACAGGAGGTGTCTCTAGTAAATACAGCATGACACCTACAGGAAAAGCATGCCCCTTTGGAATGCATGCTGGCCAAGTGCCCCAGGGCATCTTGGGTTTCCTACATGTGCCAAAAAATTTAATTCCATCACTGTCTTTAGGGAAAGTCCATCCCATCTACATACAAGCATGCTGCATAAGTGGGATTCACACCAAACCGATGTCTCTGCTCTAGTCTCTGCACTCTCCAACCCTTCTTGCTCTCCTCCCCATGAATGTCTTCTCACTCCCCAGATGATATATCCAGGGACTGTACTAATGATGTCCTCACGGTGGCTGGATCACAGGCTGCTCAGGCTCAGGGACTTCTTCATTGACACCTTGTCCTGCCTGGAGATTGGTTCACCTCTGTCACAGGCCCCGAGATGCTGCAGAGTCAGCTCAGGCAGCAATCTCCTCTTCTGCCATTTTGACACAGCCCATCTCTGTTTCTCCCTGGCCTTGGGCCCTGCAGGGTTTGCTCTCTTAGTGGGAACCTCCTTTCACCACTGCATTGCCACCTGCTATGCCACTTGCAATCAAAGCCTTTGCATACATGAGATCCTTGGTAATGTTTCCCTGTGACAAATCTTCTGTGGGCACCACAGCTGAGGTGCTGAAGCCAACACATATGCAAACACATGCAGCCTGGGGTGCAGCCAGCAGCAAATGGAGATGCACAAGCTGTCCCAGGAGTGCCACATGGTTGGAATACCTGAGATGTGGTGGGATCACTTGCATGACGGAGTCCACTACAGGAATTCTCACACCTCCTCTTCCGAGGCTCTGTCATGCTCCCTGAACACTGATGTAGCAGCCGGTGGGCGGCCTAGCAGCCAAGCGAGGAGCACTGCTGCCCCTGGGTGGGTGGGAGCAAAGGCCCCATGCACTGGGGAGGGCAGGGTGTGCAGGGGAGCAGCTCCTGCTGGGTTACTGCTGTTGCTGGGAAAGCAGGCTGCGTGGTTAGCATGACAAGTCTTGGTGATTTCTCTCCATAGGTTGTTTGCACTCTGCGGGAGTTCAGTGACAACAGGCAGTATGTGAGCAGGCTCAAGCTAGAGGCTGACAAAATGTACCGGCAAGAACAAGTACATAAAGCTCAGTGTTCATAGGCCTGTATCATGGTGCAGAGGGTTGGGGCTTTACTTGTTTTATCTCAGCCAGGCACGAATTGAAGAAGCAGTGAGGGCTGCTCAGCTCCATCCAGTGCAACGGCCTCAGATAACAGGCAGAGGTGTAAGAGCAGTCAGCACCCATGGGAGAAGAGTCCCAAGCAGAGTCCCACCCAATAATGTAACCTCCTCCACCTCCTCTCCTCATTTTGTTCACCATTCACTCCTCAGTTCCTTCTGGTTTCTGGTACAGAAGTCTTTAAATGAAGAACTGCATAATGAAGTCCAGACTACACTGATCGGGACCACACTGACAGAAGCCCAGGAGCTGAAAGGGGTGGCTGAGAGCACAGTCAAGGAAGTGCTGGAGAGGCTGAAAGAGCTGGATCAGTTGGTCTGCATTTTAAGGAGGGCTCCACTGGCAATCAGTGGAAGGTTGCTTGCTAGCGCTAGAAGGGCAGAGCCTTCCGAGACATCTCCTCCAGATCTCCGGGAGGAAATTGGACTGGTGGCTAGAGAGACTGAGGCAATTCTTTCCAACCATGTTGGGAAACAAGGGGTTTGCAGCACATCAGATGCCTCTGAGCCTAGGCTGCTGGCCTGGCGGAGGGAGCAGCTCGGAGCTGCACGAGCCACGCGAGCTGGCAAATCAGGAGAAAGCAGGCTGAGGGAAGCTGAATTACCAGGCTAGCTTCTCTTGACAAAATCACCAAAGATGCTGTTGAGAGGGTTGGATCCACCTTGGAATTGTTTGTAGCTTCTCAATTTGAACATCACTTCCACTGTCAGTTTTCTGAAATCCTGAAGCTTCCCCTTGAGACCATTTCTAAGAGACAACTGCAGCCATCCCGGACACCTTTCTCAGCCCAGGTGATGAAGGAAGTAGAAGCATCATGTAGAGCATCCAAACACTGGACACCAGAAGGCACAAGGCTGCCCATGTTGCAACCATTCCATGATGTTGCTGCTGTATCACAAGAGAGTAGCATGCTTGCAAGGCGTAGCATCCAAAACTCAATGTCCCAAGTTCAGCAGCTCCATTCAGAACCAAATGTGCATGCTGAAATTGTTGTCCATGATGCTCTAGAAACCCTGAAGAAGCAGCAGCAGAAGGTAGAAAAAGAAATGAATGCAAAGGCAAGATCCTTCAAGGACACTTGAGAAGAAAGCACTGTGGAGAGTGGGCTAGTGGAGTCGCTGTTAAATCAGTGCGGTCAACCTCTGACTGCTGGTTCCTGGACAATGACAGTGGACTACTGCAACATTAACAGCATAACTCCGATGTTGACTGCAGCTGTGCCCAACATGGTGTCCATCATGGAACAACTGGCCACCAGAAGGGGACACTGGCATGTGGTAATAGATTCGGCAAATGCCTTTTTTTCTATTGCCATCACACAGAAGAGCCAAGATCAACTTGCATTTACCTGGGAAGGCCACCAATATACCTTTATGGTGCTGCCACAAGGTCACAAACATCATTTGTCACCAGCTGGTAAGCAGGGACCTTGACCAGGTGACCCTGCCCAATAAGGTAGTAATGGAACACTATATGGACGACATCTTGCTAAGCAGTCCCACTGAAGCAAGTCTTGTTGAAGTAAAGGCATGAGTCCTAGATGTGTTAACTGATAGAAAGTGGGTAGTGAACCCAAAGAATATACAGGGCATCAGCAATGAAGTCATCTTTCTAGGCATACTCTGATCAGGTCCTCAGAGGAAAATACTACAAAAAGCCATTGATACCATTACCCACTTCCCTGAACCAACGTCTCTTGGTCAGACCCAATCCTTCCTAGGGCTTATGGGGCACTGGCAAACATTTATCCCACATCTCAGGTGCATTACACAGCCCACACAGGCCAGAGTGAGGAAGAAAGCCACCTTTGACTGAAGCCTTCAACAGAAGGCAGCCTTGCTCAAGCTAAAGAAGCTTTAAGTCAGCATGCACTTCAGAGCCCAGGAAGATGAGGAGCCCCTTTTGAGCTGGAAGTCACCACAGTAGGTGATACATCCTCATGGAGTCTGTGGCAACAAGCCTTGACCCATAAAGAACCCGCTGAGTACAGTTCAAAACATTACGGGGTTTGGCTGAACGATACACCCCAATGGAACAGCAGACACTGGCTGCAGTCTGGGCTCTTCAACAAAGAGAAGCTATCACAGGTCCTGATCCAGTGGCAGTGTGGTCTCCTTTGCCTATAATGAGATGGATCCAAGATGAAGGACCACTAGCTAGAAGGGGTACTGCACAAGTCCAAACTTCGTGGAAGTGGAAGCATTGTCTGCAACTACACATGAAGGCATCTAAACTGGGCATCACAGATGCTCATGCTCATCTCTTAGGGGTTGTCACCTTTGAGGAATTACCCCCGAGGATAATTAGCATTGTAGCCCTCTAGCTGCAGCCCTAGGAACCCCCCCAGTACAATCAGCTGACAGTGGAGCAGCAAGAACACGCATGGTTCACTGATGGCTCATGCTCGTACAAAGGGGCAGAGAGGTGGTGGTGAGCCATGACCTTTAATCCAACTGTGAAAGAGATTCTGTATGAGAGTGGCCTGGGAGCCATCAGGTATGCATCAGGTATACATTAGGATGGGCTACGCATGACAAGCCAATATGGAGAAAGCCCCTATGGCCTAGTATCTAAGAAGTCTGCACCCAAAGTTGAATTGCCACAAGACATGTGGACACTCATGCAACTAGTAATTCCAGAGATGCCGAGGTAGATGCTATGGTGGCTGTTAGCGTGATTATTGCTCCAGGGTTAGCAGATTGGATTCACCACAGAAGCGGCCATCTGGGTGGAGACAGGGCCACCCAATGGACTAGTGTTCAAGGTCTTCACACCACCAGCGTGGCATAAAAAGGGACAAGACAGCATTGCCCTTGTTGTACCCGCTTAGCTCCATGGCGGTTGCAGACCGAAAAGCTGTATATTTGCAGAGGACAAAAGCCTGGGAAGGTGTGGCAAATTGATGATATGGGACCCCTCCTGGAGAGCCAGTGGCACAGATATGTCCTGACCACTGTAGATTCCTACTCTGGTCTATTGTACACCCAGTCTTGTGCCACAGCTACCCAGGCTCACATCATTAAGGCATTAGAAGACTTGGCTGAGTTTTATAGTTCCTTGGTGGAAATCCAAAGTGATCAGGGCACTCATTTTACAGGGAGTGGCATTTGGAATTGGGCTGGAGAGCGAGGACTAACCTGGATTTATCACAGCTTACCATCCACAAGGGCTGGGATTGACAGAACACATGAATGGGCTGCTCAAAGAGCAGCTGTGTGAATTATCTCCTACTGGTACCCTCACAGGTTGGAGTAAAGACATTCGTCAGGCCAATGCCTGCCTCAGTGACTGCCCACTGCATGGCTCTACCCCATATGCTCGTTTCAAAGGGGACTCCATCGAGTGGCCGCGTGTGCTTAGAGTGCAATGACTGCACTGCCAAGCCTGCATCCCCATGTGAACCAGGCCCAAGAGTGCAGGGTTGGATCTGTGATGGCCACACAAAGAAATAACCCTAGAACCAGACAGCCATCATCTTGTGAGTATGGGGCTGGCCATCGCCGTACCTCAAGGGTATTATGGTTGCATGCTGCCCTGTACTAGTTTAGCTCTCTGGGGAGTAGACATCATTGCAGGAGTCATTGACTCGAACTATCTTGAGGAGGTGAAAGTTGTGATCCATTACACCAGATCCCAACCCCTGTGATGTATATACATAGAGACCAAATAGCCCAGCTGATATGTGACCGGATAGGTGTCCCCACTATCTGGGAAGTAGATTCCCTGAGGCCCACCCAGCAACTAGGCGGTTTTGAGTCTACAGGGCGTGCTGTGTGGGTGCATGATGTGACTAAACCCAAACAGTTGGAAGGGGAAATAATTGCTGAAGAGCAGGGGATACCCACCTGGTACTAATCAAAGGGGAGAGTGTCCTAGTCTATAGTCTGTCTAGGAGGCTCTCACCCGGACAACCGTGACCTAATGAATATGCCGAGCAGAGGCACAATGTTGCTGCTCTCCATCCCAGCCCTGTACACTGACAGTAGCTGTGGCACTGAAGAAACTGCAGTAAGCGGATCAAACCTGACGTCCACAAGATAATGAGCCTACTTCAAGTACGACATGATATAAAATCCAAAGAATCAGCATGGGACAACCCCTGGCAGTCACTGTCATCATGGCTGTTGAATTTAGGACTATGGGAAAAACACAATACACTCCTGGTCTTCTGGGTGGATTGGTTTTGCATGCATGTATGTTATAATTTACTATATATTTACAATCATTTAGTTGCTTGTATACCTTAACTGCTAGTTAAGCCAATGCCTGAAAGGCATGTCCGAACTGTGCCTGCACACTGGTGGCACCAGTACTACGTCTCTGTCAGTCATGGGGTGGAGTGTAGCAAGAACACCTGTAGAAGACCTGGTGAGGAGTCAGGGGACTGGCAGAGTACGTGATTGCAGCCCCAGCATGTGCTCTCTTCACACTGACCGAAACCCATCAAGGCTGGACATGCACATTCTGTTTTATCAACAATGTCTTGCTGCTTCGCAGCCAGTAGCTACTCAAGCCTGGCACAGTCAATATAAGGAAATAGTTCTAGTAGCTAAAAGGGGCCCTTAGGATACACAAAGTGAGTCCCACCTGGGTGTCCGACCTGGGCATCCAGCAGCCTCCAATCAGTGACCCCTCCGTGTGGTTCTCGGGGCTCCCTGCACAGTTTGGAGTGCAAGTCCTTCATTAAAGCGCCTCTGTTTAACCCCTCACAAACCTTGAGTGTCTCTCTGCACTGGTATCCAACCCTCCCTTTCCTGCCTTGTGGTCACATATAGCCAGTTGATCTACTCAACTGATATAGACATTTATCTAAAAGCAGGGCCACCCTCCAGTCCCCATTGTGTTGAGATAAATTCAGCTTTCTTTGCAGCGCTGTGGTCAATCATGGTGATGTTAGGGGCCTGCTTTTTGTAACTCTGTACCCTTTCACTGAAGCCACTGAGACAGTGTTTTCCGGAGACTCCATGGCAGCATTTTTTTCTTCGCATGTTTTTTTCTGTTGTTTTCATGGCCTTGCACCTGCAAACCCTAACATACAAGGAACATGACAAGCCTTGGCCAACCTGCAAAACAGTGCTGAGGCCTTCACAGCCCCCGAGCATTGTTTTTCCTAATGCAATTTTAAAAGAAGAAGGCAACAGGATAATAAGCATGCTTTTCCCAGCATCCCAAGATTTCTGTGGCTGGGTCACTGGAGCAAGGACTTCTGAAATGACTGCATGTTGAGCTGTTTCGATGTGAAGTGAGTTCTCAGCAGCCCAAAATCAAGACCTACAGCCTCTAACAGAACAAGTTAATCCCTCCTGAGACGATTGTGCTGGCCACCAGAATTATTCACTCCAGCTTATCTGGCATCCTGCACGAGTACAGCTTTGAAACCTTGGCATATGCAGATGCCAAAAGGGCAATCATCAGCAGAGAGTTTGAGTGCTGTGGTCAGGAGAGAATATATTTATCACCAGGATGAAGGGTCATTGGGAGAAACATTATCTTCAGTCACATATACCCCCCTGCAGATGGAGACAACTGCCAAAGACTTTTACAGGAGACTGAAATAACCAGCGCTGCGATGAGCTACAAATCCCCCATGGCTTTGCAGAAGATATAAGTCCTGGACTTTTATCTCCGTTTCCCCACACACACACTCGAATACATCTTTCTCTGCAGAATTCATCTGCATGAAGGCTGTGAGCGCTGTGCTGAGAGAGCTCCCTCGAGCATGTGCACCAGCCCCCCATGACAAGGAGTGGTTGAGTGCAGACAGCAATGCTGTTACTCAAAATGCTGTGCACTTGGGCTGGGGCAAAGCTTTTGGCACAGTTTTGGTCACAGCCATCAGTGTAGCAATGTATAAAAAGTAGGTGTGTGGCTCTCTCTAAGGCCATCAGCAGAGTCGTGTTTTGAAGGAGCTTGCTGGAGACTGGCTACAGACCTGTGTACGTGGAGAATCATTGCCTCAGAACTGGACAACATGGCAGAGGAAGTGCTCTGAGACCTTGCTAAGCCTTCCAGACTCCAAGCCTTCACAACCAGATAGCAGTGACCTCTCTTTCTTCCTCACTGAAACATATGCGGCCAAACTTGAAGCTACATTTTAGTCCCTATTTGCCCACCAGCAAGCTTCCCACAAGATTTTCACATCTTGTTGGCTATAGTAGCGCAGTCTTTTTTGCACATCAGAGATCTTCCCCTCATTCACTTGCTGTCATGCCAGCAATTGCTTTTTTCTCCTTGGGCAGCCAGCTGTCTACTCCATGATACACAGCTTATGGAGGAGGGCCTACATCACTTGGATTTTCAGCAGTGTTTAACAAAATGGAGAAAGTAGCCTTTGCAACTCTCAAATCCCAATGCTTAGGGAAGGCTTCTTGGTTTCATGGGTGAAAAGTTTAAGAAGTCTATGGAGTGTACTCAGGCTGGGGATTTCTATGCATATGACACCCTGGGTGATTAGTGTTAGGTCCTTATTTATTCATTTATTTATTTATTCAGAAGCAGACTAACAACAAAGGGGCCAGCACAGCCTTTGGCATTATCTGCGGGGGTGGGGGGCGGGGTTAGCCCTGAAACTTTGTGTTCATAAACAGCCAAAGAAAGTCCATGAAACTCATAACCCTTTTTAATTCCCATTCTCACCGAGGTTTCCTTTCTACTCCTTCTTCATCCCACGCTACTTCCAGTGCTAACTCCAGGAAAGAAATGTGATTTCGGACATTTATTCCAGTTTCCTATATTTGTTACATACCATAGAAAATACAGCCCTTCCCTGTTTCTGGGAGTTTGACCACAGGCATGAAATGCTGATGCTGGCTGACATTCAAGATCTTTTCATGACACAAACTGCATTCCCAGCTTTTACATTTGAGATGCTTTTCCATGTAGACTGTGCACCTCTCTCACAAAATCATAGACAAACCATTTAAAGTCTAATAGCCACGGCCTTGTGCCGGCCCAGATCTACATATAAGCTTGCAGTTAGGACACCTTATTCCTGTGCCTATGCTATCTGCACAATTTTGCAGCAGGCGGAAATGGCAATAATGCAGCTATGGAGATGTTTGTGCAATGTCTGACAGAGCTCAAAAGAATTTCTCGACCCAAATACCTTCCTGCCATTCTTAATACAAGAGTAATATCCATTGTGTAAAAGGAGAAAACAGGTCTGGAGATATTTGCAATAGGTATTTAGTTTAAAAATCCCCCAGCTTTTTTTTTTTTTTTACCCATGGATATGATGAAGATGGGTATAGTAATGTGCAGCAGATCCTCAGACAATGAAGTTTTGCTCACCACGACTGTCCTGCTCATGGACCGGCAGCAAAACAATGATCATTGCCCCTGCTATTTAGATTAACTAAGTAGTGCTACTTTCCTTAGATAGTTTTAAATGGAGGGTAGTTCATATGGCACTGCCCGTCCAAACCCAGCCACTTTTACAATAAAGGCTGGCAGATGATAAGTCTGACCAACAACAACAACAAAAAAATCTCCCTTTGACTCTAGGGGATCACTGACCCAAACACTTATAAAAACTTTGTGTTCGTATTGCTTAATTTAATAGTGGGGAAATAGAAAGATGTGTGCCAAAGCTGTCCTTCATGCTGCAACCCCAAAGCTTAAGCCTATAGTCATCTCTGTCCCCTTTGGGGATCACAAAGTAATGGAGCAGAGGGACCTTGACATCAAGGTCAAGCAGGTGCAGCACCTCCAAGGCCTGCACTGTTAAAGGACGCTGAACCTGGTGGACTTTTGGATCTGGGGGATTCCTCCTCCCTGGTCCACTGGCTGGGAGACTGCTGCGGTTCCCTGCTCCCTGGTCCTGCCAGCAGTGAGGCTCCACGTGTGCTTCCAACAGGCACACACACACTCTGTATGGACATGGTGGGCCACCAAAAAATCAGTTCAGCCAGAGCACAGTACCTTTACAGGCACCACAGAGACACGAGCAGCACTCATAAACATGAACCATGCAAATGGCCTGGTCCTGTTTTTGCTCACCGGCTAATGAGACTCAAAGCTTGCAGGAGACCTCACATGCACCCTTGCACGGGTGTCTCTGGCAGCTGGCTGCCTTGAGGGCTGCAAGCCTTCCACACATGTACTCACACAGAACAGAGAATGCTCACCCAGAAAGTAGCTAGGAATAGGATTTAATATGACGCTAAGGCAGACCGCAGTGACCAGGCACACAGCTTGGCCAGGCAAGTGTACTTGCCAGCAGCTTGCTTACACAAAACTGGCCCCTTTTATTCCCTCTCCCTCCATTTTCCCGTGCTTTTTCTTCCATGATCCAACTGATCCCTCCCTTTCACCAGCTTTATCCCCTTTGCAATAAACAGTCCATCTCTAAGTAGTTTTTTCCTCATTGGTCCCAGTTTTACTACGTATGTACTCAAGCACATATGTAGTAGACAATTTAGTCAGTTAGCTCAACCTCGAGCCAGAGCCTAGTTGTCTGCCTGCATACCCTAACCGCACATTGCCGGTGGAGCTGTGGGCCTGGGTGGGTAGACCAGGGCCACCACATCCTTCACTGCAGTGCAGAAGGACCCAGCCTGGAGCTTAATTTTTGTGCTTAGCATCTTCTGTTATTCAGGCAGAGAAGGTGTTTTGAGCTTTTCTCAACAGTCCTGGGACATTGTCCCCAGAGTTTTCAGCTAAATTTCCTGAGATAACTTATGAAAGCTTCCTTGTGTCAGCACCCACTGGCAGTCTATGCCCCAGTCCTAAGAAGTGTGTTTCCAACATTCTATTAATATGTTTTAGATTTTGTTTATAATAACCCCCTCTAACCAAGACACACAATTCACATTTCTTCCTTTCACTACTACAATCCAATGTGAAAATAAATCTCCTGAGGCACCTGTATTTAGTCTGAGGCACCTGTATTTAGTAGCTACATACATATGTGTGAGATATTTTATATGATACATAATTAAAATTGCTATCTCGAGAAACATCATGACTGGGGGAAAAGTCAAACCTTTGCACAGCCAATGGCTTTCTTCAGGGCCAGTTTCACAGTCTTGTTTCTGAGACTGTAGATGAAGGGATTTAAGAATGGGTACAGAACGGTGTTCAGCAAAGCTACAGTTCCGTTGGTCTCCAAGGAAACATCTTCTGAGGGTCGTGCATAGAGAAAAATGCAGCTTCCATATACGATGGCTAAAGTGATGAGATGGGAAGAACATGTAGCAAAAGCTTTCTTCCTCCCAGATGCTGATGGCATGTGCAGAATACAATGGAAGATGCACATGTAGGACACCAGGATTAAACATAAGGAACCCAGCACTACAGATGATATGAAAAGAGAGTCTACTTTCCAAAGCAGGCTGGTGTCAGAGCAGGACAGTTTGAACAAGGGAGAGTTGTCACAAAAAAAATGGTGGATCTTGTTTGGGCCACAGAAAGTCAGCTTTGAGAGCAGGACCAGGCAGGAACTCGAGAGTGTGAAGCCTATGACCCAAGCAGCAACAACGAGGTGGGTGCAGAGCTGCCACTTCATGACAGCAGCATAATGCAAAGGTTGGCAGATGGCAACGTAGCGGTCAAAGGACATGACAACAAGGAGAGTGAACTCTGTACCACCCAGGGAAAAATAGAAATAGGATTGGGCAAAGCAGCTGCTTAATGAGATTGTCCTCCTACCAGAGCTCAGAATCATCAACAGTTTGATAGTTGTGGAGGATGTAAACCAGATTTCCAGGAATGCCAGATTACTGATGAAAAAGTACATGGGGGTTTGCAGGCAGTGATCCACACACACGAGGAAAATGATTGTTGTGTTCCCTATCACAGTTGTCCGGTATATGAGTAGAAGGAGCAGGGACAGAAACAGCTGTAGTCTTTGATCAAGCCCTGAGAAACCCTCTAGGATGAACTCAGCAACTACAGTTTCATTTCCTGGTCCCATGCCCAATATCAGTACATCCTGCTGAGAGAGGAGCATGAAGAAACAAGTGGGAGAATTTCACAGTCTGCACAGGGAGGTGTATCCTTCCTTCTTTGCTCCCTTGCTTGCTTCCTATGCAACACAGACAGAAGATTCCTCTCAACCATTCATTGCACCCTGATTTCTCCATTTCACATTTACAGTCCTCAGAGATTTTGCTGTCTTCTTTGTACCTTTTCCAAACTCTCACAAAGGATTCTTTCCCAAGAGCACAATATTTTAAAGAGATTGTGAACTATTTCATGCCATGCCTTGGAAATTCCCAGTTCACTCTGACTTATTGCAAACATCCATCACATCTGTGTTTCAAAAGCCAAACTAATGTCCCAGCAAAAATGCCTACTGTTATCTGCACATGCCAGACCATCCCTTTATATATGCATTTTGAAAGGTATTCCTTCTACTTTTCAGTACTTGCCTTTTTTGATTCAGAACATCTGGGCGGCTGTTGATTTCGAAACAAGCCAATATCGAGTATCTCTTTTGTAATCCCCTGCTTTCTTCCACATCTTCTTTCTCCGGAAAAGGGGAGGAAATAGGGAACAAGCATAGCTTGCCTTCTTTAATACTCTAAATAGTGAAATTCATGACAGTTCCCTTCAGTCACTGGAAGTGGCTTTCCCTTTAGGGGAGGGGGGAATCATCTCATGCGAAAAACCTAAAGGCTGTCCTTTTGGTTATTTGAAACAGGAAGTATCTGGAACAAAGAAAACATGAAGCAGGGTTATATTTTAGGTGTCTAAAAGTTGGGCGCTTCAGTTTGAGCAAGTTAGCAGACTCCCATATTGTCAGGGCAGAGAGAGAAGAGTGTCTGGAAGAGACTGGTGACACTTCTTTCACGTGCTGGTTATAGTCTGGGAGAACCCAACCTCTAGAGCTCTCTCTTCATCTCCATTGACTATATAGGGAGCCAAGGGAAAATGAGTACGGACTCCAGCTGCTCACAGACACTTCCAATGAAGTAGATGAAACTCCCTATTTCAATCTCAAATCTCCTAATTTATTTAGTAGCTAATTTCCTTTTCAGACAAAAGAACACGTCTAACAGAAGGAAGCCCAAGGAAAACACAGGCAATAAATACTGACGTTTTCCCCTCCACCTTTGCATTTGGTTTTAGACATATAAAGGAAAGGAGCAGATGACTCCATAAATAGGATGCCTCAAAAATGCAAGGGTGGGAGGAGGAGATGACGGGTTTTAAGCAGTGAAACAGAGGTTCTCCACAAACTGTGTTGTCCCCCTAGACCCCGTCTCAGAGCATAGCACGTGGTTTTTATACAGGGAGTAAAATGGGAAGCCCAGTAGTGGGCAATACTCCGTGATTGCATTGGCATTTTAACTTGGGGCTCAGGTTAGTCCTAGATCCCAAATGCTCTGTCTTGCTCTCTGCCTCTAGTCTGGCATAGGGGGATCTCTGCACTGGGTCCATCTGGAAGATTTGCTGAAATTTAGCCGCTGGCTGTAATTGTTTGAGCAAAAGCTCAAGCCCAGTCACCTACAGCAATATCACTGTAGTCTCTCTTGTGTTATGATTTGATGGTAATTTTGAATGACGGTTACAGAGAAATTGAGGCAGCTTTGCAATAAAGACCTACCTATGTCACCTTTGTATATTAAGGAAAGAGCCATGGCAAAGACTGGTGGCACCAAACTGTGACAGCTGTTTCACAAAGGTTGTCATCTTCCATTCCTCAGCCGTCAATGGAGAGAGGCAGACTGCAATGGTCTGAATCACCTTTTAGGGATGGCTTCCTCTCCTGTTTGATTAGACAGGGAGCTGGCATGGGATATATTCCATCTCTAAAAAGGTTATTGCCAAAACAGACCAAAGTAGGCCTGTATTTTTTGGACAAGATGTATTTTTGGACAAGAACAGATGAATGGCCCTTTAGGCACTACTGATTGTACCCTGTAGGTGGGCACCTGCAGGCTCCATTCAGCTGCTGGCACATTGGGACCTCCAGTTATCTAAGACTTTAGCTTTGTGGGGATGTCTGAGACATCTCAAATGGTACTGGATGCCTAATTATGAGCAACTAAATTAAGCACCTTAAGTCAGGCATGATGAATCTCAGTTGAAAAGACAGATGTCTTAGGCTGAACTGGTCACTCCAGGACCCTTCTATAGTTGTGGAGGGCTAGGCAGCCTCAAAAAATGGTACTAGGTGACTAACTCAGAAGGTGCAGATGTCCAAGTTAGGTGTGATGAACTTGACCCTGAATACCTCTGTGTAGGGACTTGACTTCTCTTTAAAAATCAGGATGTCCAAAACTTACTAGATGTCACCTGAGAAAATATTCAACACTCTACATTACTCTGTTGTTCTTTCCCATGACAGAGAATGCACAGAGATGGAGAATGTGACATCTGTGACAGAGTTCATCCTAGTGGGATTTCCTAACATCCATGAGGTGGAGATCCTCTTCTTCATTGTGTTCCTGCTTATTTATTTAGTGACTGTCTTGGAAAACACTCTTATCATTGTCCTGCTATACACTGATTGCCACTGTATTACTTCCTCAGTAACCTGTCTTTCATTGAAATCTCCATGACTTCCTCTGTGGTTCCTAAAATGCTGGCAAACTTCCTGTCAGAGAAGAAGGTCACTTCCTTTGCTGGCTGCTTTAGCTAGCTCTACTTCTATTTCCTCATGGGCACAACTGGCTTCATCGTCTTTGCTGTTCTGTCCCATGACCAGTATGTGGCAATATGTAACCCACTGAGGTATCCCAGCATCATGACAAGCAAGGTATGCAGTCAACTTGTTTTGGGCTCCTGGGTGGGTGGCTTTGTCATGATTCTGTCATCTCTGGTTCTGAAAGCCCCGTTGCCGTACTGTGGTCCCAATGTAATCGATTACTACTTCTGTGACAGTGTGCCTTTATTACACCTTGCTTGTGCTGACATCCAGCTTATTGAGTTGATTGATTTTGTGGTGTCCTGGTCTTGCTCCTTGGCTTTTTGGCATCGACTGTGGTCTCCTATGCCTACATTATTTCTACCATATTCTGGATCCCATCAACTCAGGACAGGCAGGAGGCATTTGCGACTTGTGCTTCTCATTTCATTGTTGTTTCCTTAGGTTTTGGCATCTTTGTCTATGCCAGGCCTTCCCAGGTGACCTCTCTGCATGTCAACAAAATACTCTCTGTGTTCTCCAGTATTGTGACACCTCTTTTCAACCCATTCATATTCAGCCTAAGGAATGAACAAATGAAAGAGGCCTTCAAAAATGCTTTGCACAAGGGCCTGGTGAGGCCTAAGAGGGCAGGAAACCCACGAGCTTCCTGATGACTGTTACTCAGTCAATCCTTGAAAAATGTGAGCAGGACCTTTGTGTTCATATGGATAAACTAGCCAGATTAGATTAGACTCCTTGGATGAGATTCAGTGGTGCATGGAATATGCTTCAGGTAAGCAGCCAGGTGGTATCTACATGAGGATGACGGGAATCCTGCTCTCAACTCCACTGTCTGTATTGATAAGGGACTAAAGTCCAGTCACAGTCACATGGGGGCTAGTGCCATTTGAGATGCCACAGCATATCCTAGTTGACCTCCACCTGCCTTTCTGGAAAGCAACATGTCTCTCAAAGTCCCTTGTCACAACTGCACAGATGTCTTGGGCTCCTTAGGGTATCTCAAAAAGCAGAAGGCACCTGCATGTGGACAACTGAATCCCATTCTCTAAAGAACTGTGGTGTTCAGGATTCATCTCACCTAGCTTTAGCCACTGCAAAGGATGTGTCTGTATTTGAGTATATTGATGTATTTGCTAGAGTGAGTGGAAAGATAGATATTTCCACACAGTCATTCAGCACAACTCGGGATAGGTGCACTGACCTGGCCTCTGGAAGTGGTGAATTCTGTCTGTTAATTGTAGACTCAGCCTGGCTGAGTCTCTTGCACACATCAGGTGTGCCTCAGGCTACACTTCTGTTCTTGTGGTGTCTTCCAGGGGCTGAGTCAGAGTACCTGAGCAAGTGATGCTGACTGGTTTGCATCCATTCTGTCTCCAGAGTGTAAATTCTGGCATCTTCTTTTCTGCACCCAGATTCTCCCATGAAGGGAACTAATTGGCTCACTCCAGATAAGGTGCAAACTAAGAGCTTTGAAGTATGGATGGTCAGAATTACTGGGGACTCTGGAGAGAAATATGAACCTCTAAACACCTCTAAATCAATTAGATTTTACCCCTCCTGAAGTTTCTTCCCACCCCCCCGCCCTTTTTTCACATCAGTTAAATGTTCTGATTTGGTTTATATTGTAAACTATATGAATTGTCTCTGTAGCTGTGGATTGGGCTCTCTTAAGCATGCAGATGACTGGTGCATTTAAAAAAAAAAGTAGAATAATCTGCCTTCCCAGTACCCTGCAGCACGGGAAGAGACAGATTGATTGGGCTTTATATATTACAGTATTTTTGCAGTTTTAAAAATGTGAATATGTAAGGTAATTAAGAAGTTTCTTTCCCTCTCTCACTCCTTTTTTTAAAAAAAAACTTCCTGGGAAAACTTTAACTGAAAGAGGAGTACATGATTTCAGAGAGATGATTCATTACTATATTTCTCCAAATGTATGTTCTCATTGAAAATAAAGGCTATGGTTTCCTCAGAATGCTGCATCATTCTTTATTAAGTGCTCATATTGTATCTTTAGTGTCATAACTATATCATTACTTGGGAGATTCCAGTGTTTAAACATGGTATGTTTGAAATGAGGTGTCTCACATGAAACACAAAGTTGCTGAGAACAAAGAGTCTGTTGCAACAAAACCAGAATCAATTACTTAATTGGTTTTTCTTTTCGTTTTTATCTGTGCGGTCCTTCCAACAAAATCAAAATCTTTCTAGCAATTTCTGTCCTTGAAAATGATTAGGTTTTGTTTGTTTGTTTGCTTTCCAAGGGCTCACAATTCCTCAAAGGTCTTGTTTTTGTCATGAGATGGTCTGGTAAAATCAACCTGCAAAGACCTTTATTTTCAGTCACTGCAAACTTGGATTAACTGATGATGGCTGTTCCTTCACTCCTACTTGATGTTAACATCTATGTATTATTTCACCTTGCTTCTCTTGATGATTTCTTCTTCTCTTCAGTTATCTTACTATTTATTCCTTGCCTCAACTTTAGCTATGTCAGTGTCCACCCATAGTGAGCAGATGCTTTGTGGTTCATGGTGCATTAACACTGAAGAATGTTGCTTTTGGTATCAATTGGTGCACTCATCTTACCAAAGTTCAGCCACCTAATAGACAGCCACACAGCCTAAGCTGCTCTGCAGAAGCCACAGGGAGGTGGAATCTCGGAGGAAACCTTAGGGATGGGATGACTCAAGCCCCAGTAGCTCTGTCTCTCTCCAGTGACTGCAGAGATTGGATGACCCATTGAGGCTTAAAGTTGTTTAAATGAGTTATATGAAAAAGCTGAAGATTAAATGAAATTATTTCCATGTCTGTCTATTTGGAGGTGCAATAAAAGGCAATCCTCCATATTTAAGTAGCATTGACTTCTGTAAGACCTGGCCTCAAAAACAAAAAGCTTGCCTCTTACTCGCCTTGCCTTACTAGATTAAGAGAAGCATTTATAAAACTGTCATTAAAATGTTAAAAATACAGGTGAAAATAAATGTCATCAGGCAGTTCAGATGCCAGTAGCTATGATAAAATCTAGTCTTTCCTGCTGGATGGGTAACCTCACACTATGATTTCTTGATAGCTATTAGTTTTTCTAGATACAAACAGTAAAAAAAAAAAGAGATCTTTTTTTCCTGAAATGTTCATTGAAAAAACAAGCAATTAACTTCTGGATCAGATTCCACTATACTTATTTTACCTTTCTTATCTAAACTGTGGTCTCTAGACACAAGTGGAGACAGGTATGTTTTACTAAATGGAGAGCCCTCCAGTGCTAAGACACTGTCTAAACTGCCTAAATTCATCATCTTCTGCAGGTGGCATTCTTTTCCCCCTGACTCTGAAGGGGCAGCAGACACTAACTCTGATGTGAACATTTGCAGTGCAGCAGTGGGATTCAGCTCCAGACAGCGAAGCTGGTGTCTGCAACGCAAGTGGTCTGAGCTCTCATTATATCCAGCAGTGACCTGGCCAATAGTGTCCACAGAGCTTACAGAGCATTCTTGCTGAACAAATGTAGGGAAATGATTAGTTGATGAAACATGGGCATGTAGTGCTATTTTTAGTATTCTAGGATATTCTAGGATATTTTAAATGCCTACATGGGATGGAAGAAAAGACAACAGACACTGCTGGCTCAGAACCAGCTGATTAAATCTTCTGGCTCATAGATGCCTGTATTTAAGCAGTTGGTCTCCATTGACTATAACAGAAGCTTATATGTCCCATTCACTGGTGCTCCACAGAGAATGAAAGTCTTGGGGTCCACTGACCAGACCTTAGAACCATTCAGTACCCTCATGCTCCCAGTCTGAGTCAGTGCTTTCTAGAGGGAAGAGACCTCACTCCCCTGGCCTTGCCAGCCAGCCAAACCAGAACATTTGCTGTCTCTGACCTCTTTTCAAGTCATTCTCCTAAATTATTCTACAACTTCCACTCCACATAGCCTTTCCCTACTTTTTTGATCTCCAGATCCTTATCAGCAGTAAGACTTCCTTGGCATTGCAAGTCCTGCTGTTGGATGGCTTATCTTCTGGTGTGTGCTGTTGTTTGGAGTTTTATGGGACATCACAAGGGATCATGCCTTTGGGGGAAAAGGTGATGATCTAGAGTGTAAGTGGAGAAGGCAGGAGTAATTTGCAATTTTTTTTCATGCCTCAGTAACTGCCTGTTTGTTTGAGCAAAGGGAGAGATGAATCTCTGCCCTGATAGGAGGGGAAGGGGGAAGAGGGAGTTTGTGTAGACTTCTGCCTCATGCAGAAGTCAAAAAGTCAAGATGGAGTGATGGAGTGTGATTCCACAGAAGGGTCAAGGAGTTCTCTGGACCAAGAAAAACAGAGGTAGGAGCACTCAGTTACCTCACTGGGGATGGCTACCATAGAGATGTCTCTCCCTGAGCTTCCTTTGTAGTTAGGAGAAACATCTACTGTTGGATACAAGTCATTTGAGCTAATTTAGAGAATTCACTTAAGGTGAGTTGTATCCCTCTAGAAATGCCTCACTGGGTGTGAAGGCAGGCTAAAAGAGGAAGCTTCTTTGGATGGTACCTCTTGCAGGCATCTAGTGGTATTCCAGGTGCCCTGGGCATGTATACATCACATACAGAAAACCTGTGCCCTTCAGGGAGGCAGTTTGAGGCCAGGCAGGACGTCCTCAAATGGCCTTGAACACCTACACATACGAATTCACAGACCCTCTTGTGTCAAAGTCACCTCAGCTTCACCTGCTACCTCACGTCCCTCCCAAGTCCATGACAAGAGACCAGCATCTCCACATCTCCAGAGAGGGAGTCATCCTACCTGTTTCAGGAGTCCATCTTAGAAGAGCATCTCTCATTCGCTGATGTGGCTGATTCTGACTGTCAGTGAAATCTCCCTGACCAGCAGAGATTTGGATCCTAGAAGTCTGTTGAAGTGAATCGCAGGGGAGTCACACTTAAGAAATTAAATTTGGGGATACTCAAGGAAATGGGTTTTTTTGGTTTTTTTGGGGTTTTTTTTTTGTGTGGAGGTCATTGGGTCCAACACATCCCCTCAAAGAAAAGCAAGTTATGTGGCTCGTACTTTTTCCCCTCAGGTATCACCTTGGTATCTCTCACATCTCAAGTTCTTTTCTCTGTCATACCACTTTCAACCATAGTATTTTCCAGATTTCCCTTTCTTTGTCATTCCCCAGAAACCTGTGCACCTCGTTAGAAAGAACATCTCGTTCACATGCTCAGCTCACCCTGGGATGCAGGAGGTGACTGAAGTCCAGCTCTTCAGGCAATGGGAAATGGTTGCTTCATACAGGAATATCCATGCTCACATACTTCATTACTGATCAGGGAGAAGCTTGGCCTGCACCTGCTGGTACTCATTATTTCTGTCTGAAAGGAAGATAGCACCCAGCCAAGGACAGTCAAGCCAAGCCCGTTACTGTCCCAAGTGAGCTCTGTGTGATCCATCACTCCCCTAGTCTGGGGGCTCAGAGTGTGTCAAGAACTCACTGTGCTTCTGCTTGAGACCCCATCCCATGCTGCTGCTGGAAGTCCCTGCTTTCAATCCCCATGCAAAGTTATTGTGGGGAGGAAAAGGAATCCTGGAATGATGAAACCACTTCCAGTGGCATCTGAGATACCGGTTTTCAGAGGCTGAATTATCCTCTGCAGATACTGCTCTGAAGTACAGAACAGAGCCAATATCACTGCGCCAAGACTTAGAGATCAATACTTCAAATATCTGAAGTTAAGGTCGATGAATGCCACCTAGAGAATTTACACACTGATTATAGTTATATGCTCAGGGAATTAAGGGTACCCAGAACTTCATGACCAATTTCTGTCACTCTAAAGTTATATCATATTCATCCCTCTGGCTATGGGACGTGACTCTTAGGAAAGCTTTCTTTATTATCAACACCCTTGTTTTCTCATCTCCCACTGCAGCAGGATGGTATTGGTTCAGTTATTAACAAACAAACAAACAAACAAGAAACATGCTTTCCTCTGTGAATTCAGATGAGGGGAAGCAAAGAAAGATGGAGAGAGCTTCAGAGGCCATGGTAAGCATGAACTGTGGGAGTAAAGCAAAGAGAGAGGATTAGGGGTAGGAAAGGAAGAAAATGCAAGGCCTCAGTTCATAAGAGCTATGTTAGTGAGTGGGGAACAAATGAGTAATTAAAATGTGTTTGTGTGTGTGGGGGGGGGATGATGCAAAGGAAAGCAGAGGAAAGTAATGATTTCTGCTTGAAGTATTGGGAAAATAAGACCCAGATAATATACCTTTCCTCTGAAGAAGAGCCTACAACTTTTTAGAGGGGCTGAGACTATCAGACCAGCTTTCACAGTTCTCCTCTGCAAGAAACCTGAGAGAACAGGAGGGGTGGGATTCATCTTCTCAGATGTAGACACGTTCCGTGGAAAGGCTTGATTCAGTTGCCCACTTATCCCTGCCAATATGGAGATGCCCTGAGGTATCCAAGACATGTACAGGAATGCCATCCCTCAACTTAGCTGGGCAATGGGAGGGAAAACAGCCTCTCAAGAGTAAGGTTTCTCCCACTTCAGAACAGGTGCAACAGGCATGAGGGAACACAGGCTGTTGGGAGGCTGACTGAGAACAAAAGCTCAGAGGAAGATTAAGTCAGGCCCTGCCTCTGGTGACCAAATTACTATCAGCTTCTGTTGATATACTTATCATATGTTTGTGGCTCCACAGATAATAGCTATATCTCCTCAGAAGGCCACCCCAGGTGCTGAAAGCTGCGTGAGGGAAATGTTCGAGGCATGCACAGGAGTGAGGCTTTAGGGATGGGCTCATATATGAAGGCTTGAAAGAGACCACTGAACAGTAGAAAAATATTGACCCAGAATAAAAATCGTGTTGCATGGGTAATGGTGTAGGTAGCCATTTGGGAATGCTCCTACATGTCTAGTGGTAAAAGCTGAAGCCCTGTAGTTGATGTTTGCAAGAAGTTTACCTTGTAATGCATGAATGCGAGTGATAGTGCTAAGAGCTTTCCTTGAAGGAAAACAACCCCCCCCAAAAAAGAACACGGCAAAGAGAAAAAGAACATGTATAAATTGAACAGCGTCTCACTGAAAATAAAAACACAAAGTTCCCGTGTTTGTTATAGAGATGGAACCAATGAGAGCAAACGCTGACGGACGACAGAGAAGATCACTGCACAAGTTTTTGTGAATAGTTCCTCATGATTTGGATGAAGCAAGGAAGCACAAACGCGATTTATCAGACTGTTGGTATCACCAGAACTGCCAACAGACAGAGCTGTTCCTGCCTGGGGAACTGGGATAACTCTCGATGCCAAGTGTGTGTTGTGTCTCCTCCCGGGCAGTGCTGAGGACTAAGCAATCCTTTCTCACCCTGGGCAGGGTGTTAGCAGTATCTGGCTTCTCTCCACTTTGGTGGCTTCTCTTTTCTTTCCGTTTGGTTTCGTTATCCTACATGCATGTGTGAGAAGGGGAAGAGATGATAACTTTTAGACTAATTGCCACGGCTGCACTTGAAGAGAGCAGAAAACCATCAGTGAGACGAAGTAATAAAATCAAATGGACCCAACTGAAAGCTGCCTCTGCCTCCAAACAAGAGAAGCCCTGTTTCTCCTGGGGAGGAAGGACCACTGTTACATACCGGGAGCTGTAGTCTGCGAGCACAGGGCTGCCGGGCGGCCATGTTGCCCATGGGGCATGATGGGAGCTGTAGCCTGCTGGTAGGGGGCTGCTGGGTGGCCACGTTCCCCACGGGGCATGCTGGGAGCTGTAGTCTGCCAGCACTGGGCTGCTAGGTGGCCATGTTGCCCGCGGGGCATGCTGGAAGCTGTAGTCTGCAATCACAGGGCTGTTGGGCGGCCATGTTGTCCACGGGACATGCCGGACCCGGGGCTGACTGCCCGGGGCTGGGCCAGGACAGCGGCCATGAGGAACAGCGGCCCGGGAGAGGCCGGGGCGGAGATGTCCCATCGTGGCAGCGCCCGGGACAGTCCCCAGGGAACTATGAAGGGCACTGCAGCTGCCCGGGGATCCCCAAACGGCCCCAAGACCCCGGAACAGCCCCGGGGTGGCAGGAAGAGGGTGGCAAGGGCGGTGTGTTGTAAGGGGCAGTGCAGGGGAAAGGGGATGGTATTTTGGTAATTCCTGCTATTTCAGCTTCTTGGCCTGGGCACTTCTGTAAGGGGGCGAGGTCCAGCGCTGCCCCTGCCAGGCTGAGGAGGTGGCATGGAGGAGAAGGGGGTGGCTGGGAGTGGATCCATTCCCCCCGGCATTTGGGGGACAGAGGCTGCTTTGGCCTGGAGGGGGCTGTGTTGTGCCGGGAACCATCCCTGAACATCTGAGTGGCAGCACGGAGCCCCCCAGAACTGCTGTGGCAAAGTGCCCTGCTCTGGAGCTGCAGAATAGCTGCCCCTTGCCTGGCCCAGCAGAAATGGTGCCTGGAGAGGGGAGGGGACATCACCGAGAGTCATGTGCAAGCTAAGAAGGGGGTGGGAAGCATTTCCTTTTGCTGTGAGAGGTGGGGATGCATGCGGGTTACTTGACATGTTCCCCTTCTATGGAGTCTTTTGAGAGAAAAGGGAAGGTGCTGCTCCTGGCAGGCCTGTGGGGAGAGCAGAGGGAGGCTTATAGGGAGAGGCACAGAGGGGTGTCAGCCTCCCCATCAGCCCCCAGGGTGGGGGCCAGCAACGGTATGAGGAAATTGAGGCCAGTCAGTCCCCGTCTCCACTGCTCGTGTGTCCAGGAGACCTTAACGCTGGCTGCCTGCAGCCACTCTGTGCCAGCCCTTCTCCCCAGCACAGCACTAGCGTCCTGGCCCTGGGGCTCCTCAAGCAACTCCAGCTGCTCCAGTAACAGAGCAGCCTGCTCTGAGTTGACACACGTAGAAAGAAGTATTCATTTATACCTCTCCTCAAGCTCGCAATTGCTTCTTTGCTCTTCTCCAGAGATGTCCCTGCTCCCCAGGGAGCCTTTCCCCAGGTGAGCATGTCCGTGCTGGCCTGCCCAGCCAGTCCTGCACCCCTCCCCTGTGCTCCTCGCAGGGCCCGGGCTGGCAGTGGGGCTCTGAAGCATGAGTGAGCTGTGGGGCCGTGGAGCAACTCTGCACTGGCCGTGCTGGTCAGGGCAGGAAGCAGACCCAGCATGGCCCAGCACCTGACAACCTTCTCCCCAGGGGCTGGGACTGTGGAAGCTGCTCGGAGCAATCACAGGGCATTTCAAATGGCTCAGGATGGTTCATGTGTCGTTTGATCCCACCCATGGTTTTTCAGTGTAGGTGACATGACCTGCTCTTGAGGCTCCCTTCCCTGTGCCCACTGAGTCCCCACTGCCCCTGCTGAGATTGCTCAGCTGTCATTTGGTGCATACTTCAGTTTAGTCCTTTGCTTTTGGGTGACTCCACTTGTTTCTGTGAGTCTCCACTCACTGCCCATCCCAGGCACACGCTGTCCCTGGAGACCACCCTGTGCTCTTCAGGCAGCTCCATGTTCCCTTCCAGAAGGACAGGCATGTGTCACCAGCCACATCATAGGGGAGACAGTCCCCAGGAGATACTTCTTGAGCATTCACTCTCCCCAAGGGCACTGGGCACCCACAAGTGAGGGCTCCATCCAGCCCTCATTCCCTAAAACATCACCCTGTGAGCACATCCCACCTTGCCCGTGGAAAGCCCAAGCACAGCAACAGGGCCTTTTCAGGTGCAATTCCCTGAGTTCATTCTTGGCTCCAGCTCTGAAAGAAGATCCCAACTTTCAGGCACGGTAGTGAGAAAATCCCCTTTTATTACAGAGATGCTACTTGGGAGGCCAGCTCTGACACAGTGAGGGGCAGATTTACAGAAAGCCTCTTGGTCAAACCAAGGGAGTTTGTGCCTCTGGAGAAGGGATGAATTCAAACATTTGTGTACCAACGTGATTATCACAGATAGAAAAATAAAAGCACAAGAGGTGCCTGAGATAAATTGGAAATCACTTGTGAAGAGGAATAGGCAGCTCATTGCTGCTGAACTAGTACCAGCTGAATCAGTTTCCTCACTGCGTCCTTGAGCTACTTGTTCCTCATGCTGTAGATGAGGGGGTTCAGAGTTGGAGGCACCACTGAGTACAGAACAGCCACCACCAGATCCAGAGCTGGGGAGGAGATGGAGGGGGGCTTCAGGTAGGCAAACATTGCAGTGCTGAGAAACAGGGAGACCACGGCCAGGTGCGGGAGGCACATGGAAAAGGCTTTGTGCCGGCCCTGCTCAGAGGGGATCCTCAGCACAGCAGTGAAGATCTGCACGTAGGACAGCACAATGAAAATGAAACACCCAAAGCCTACAGAAAGAGTAGCCACAATAAGTCCAAATTCCCTGAGGTAGGCATCTGAGCAGGAGAGCTTGAGGATCTGGGGGATTTCACAGAAGAACTGGCCCAAGGCATTGCCTTGGCAGCATGGTATTCAAAATGTGTTCCCAGTGTGCAGGAGAGCATAGAGAAAACCACTGGCCCAGGCAGCTGCTGCCATTTTGACACAAGCTCTGCTGCCCATGAGGGTCCCGTAGTGCAAGGGTCTGCAGATGGCAACGTAGCAGTCATAGGCCATGACTGTGAGGAGAGAACACTCTGCTGAACATAAGAAAAAGAGGAAGAAGACCCGGGCAGCACATCCTGAGTAGGAAATGGCCCTGGTGTCCCACAGGGAATTGGCCATGGATTTGGGGACTGTGACAGAGATCGTGCCAAGGTCGAGGAGGGAGAGGTTGAGGAGGAAGAAGTACATGGGGGTGTGGAGGCGGTGGTCGCAGGCTACGGCTGTGATGATGAGGCCGTTGGCCAGGAGGGCAGCCAGGTAGATGCCCAGGAAGAGCGAGAAGTGCAAGAGCTGCAGCTCCTGTGTGTCTGTGAATGCCAGGAGGAGGAACTCGTTGAAGGAGCTGCTGTTGGACATTTTGCTCCCTCGGGGCATGGGGGACTGTCCAAGGAGAAAAGGACAGTGACAAGTTAGGACAGACATTTCAAGAAAAATAAATAAATAAATAAAGCATGCCATTTCGCTTTAAAAAATCATATTGCTTCTCTCTTTACTGGAGCTCATCTGTGCAGTTCCCTTGCTTGACCTCTGGTCTGTGCTGACAGCATGTTGTGAGGAGAAGGGACCTCTGCCCAGAGGAGTCTGTCCTGCTGCACAATAAGGGGTGCATGGCAATGGGGGTGAATAGCTATGATACCACAATTTCTTTCGAATGCAATCCACTCCTCATGTAGAAGGGCTTTTCTGCATCTTCACTCCCAATTCTAAAGGATGTGGGTTGCAGAAGAACGCTTCTGGTTTTTGTTTTTTTATTATTATTATTAATTATCTTTGAGATGCCCCTGTCATACCTTGGCCGGAGGGGGGGGGGGGGGGTTGTTCTTTGAACGTAGTAATCATTGGCATTTCTACTGTGAGTTCTGAGAGGAAAGGATTCACTATCACTTGGTGCAGAACGGCAACAACTAGTCTGTCTATTAGCCTTGTTCCCAGCTGTCCTGTGCTCACACTGCTTTGTGCTGGAGGATGATCACACTCATGTGCTACCCTAAAAATACAAACAGCCACTGCTGAGAGCAGAGGAGTCCACTTTCAAAGTGCAGATCTCCAAAATTTCACCCTTTCTCAGGGCCCCAGAGGGAGCTCTCCACACTCCCCTTCTAGCCAAGGACACACAGGGCTCTTTTCAGCTGCCCAGTAACAGCCTCCCACCACCATCTCCATACTCTCAGCATCTCTGCGCCTTCTTCACTGGTCTCTCAGATATCACAGAGATGCTATGAGACAGCTGGGCCCTTCTGCAGAGCAGCTTTCAGCCTGAAAGAACAATACAGGGTAGTCAAATACCCTAAAGATGGGCTCTCCTTAAGGGAGAGTCAGCTCAATTCACAACCCCATGGATTCCATTTCCTGGAGCCGCACAGGTCTGACGGGGCCTGGGGCAACCTCATTCCCATGCAGATCCCTCTGTTGCTCAAATTGCAGCAGTGATGTCTAAACTGCAGCTGAAATCCCTCGACCCCAGGGAGCCTGGGAGAAGACCAGGAGCAGCATGGAGAGGAGTGGAAATAAGGAGCAACACCATGATCCTGCTCCCAAGGGAGGCAAGGAGAGAGAGACAGACGGGCACTCAAGAAAGCCTTCACCTTACCCAGCTGGGCGTGCCACCTCCCAGACGGTGACATCTCAGGACAGTCACTCTCAGCCCCTTTGTCAGGCAGCACAAAATGAGTCCAGGGCAGGAGAAATGCCCCTGTCCTCTGCTGGAGGTCTGGCTGCAGAGGAGGCAGCTTATGTCCTGGACTCCATGGCTGTCAGGGCAGAGGCTCTGCTGGGTGGGAGAGGAGACATGAGGGGCTCCAGAGGAAGGTGTCTGCACTGGAGGGACTGATCATGACTTGCCCAAATCCATCCTGCCATGACAATTCTGTTAGCAGTTCCTGCTCCTTCCTGCCCATCTCTGCTGCCTGGAGCTGTCCCTGCTGGCAGCTGTTTCTCTGTCCCAACGTCTTTTCCCTGTTGGTGCTCACAGATCTCATCCCACCCTCTGTGTCTCAGTTCTGCTGTACAGGAACCTCCCGGGACAGGGCACTGGCCAGGGGCACCTCTATGCTAGCAGGTCTCATAAACCCCAATGAGGCCATAAAGGTGATGTTGGTGCTGTCTTTATGCCGATGTGGGGATGAAGCAGCTTGTTGGGAGTTTCTCGTAGACCTATTGATCTCTGGAGGGAAAGTTTGGGAGTCTCAGTTCCCTGCCAAAATTTGGAAACTGAGACACAGACACCAAGAGGAAAGCTCCTTTTAAGTAGCCTTTTTTTTTTTCACCTTCCTCTAAAAACTCTTCAGACGTGTTGTGTGCATAAGAGGTGTGAGTGGCCCTGACCCATGCAGCACCCTCTCAACAGGAGACTGAACCTGCCCTGCTGGGAGTTAATCCTCTGAGCTAGAACTTCTCCCTGCAGCGCCCTGAGGAGTTTTCCAGGCAGACTAAGTGCTGACCCTCACAGGCAACAGAGTGACTGCCCTGGGCACACAGCACCTTGTGGCACAGGGATGTTGTTCTGAATTACAGCCCTGGGTAGACCTGTGTGCACACCTTGGCTTCACACCCCAGCAGCGTCCCTGGGAAAAGGCAGCAGGACACCCTGTCCCTGAGATGATGTGGTAGGGAATCCCTGCTCTGAAGCAACTCCTCCTCCGCCTCCACACTGCAGAAGCCAGGAAAGCTATCCTTAAAAAGCCTATCAGTTGTGAGATAGGAAGGGTTTAGAAGACCCCTCCAGGAACCTCAGCAGTGTTGCTCTACAGCCAGAGACTCACCGTGTCAAGGGCTGTGAAGATTTCTCCCACAAGGAGCTCTCCTCTGTCCTCCCACTCCACACTGCCTTGCACTTCTCTCTGCCTTCTCTCATCTCATGTCAGCAGCAGCAGGCAGTGCCCGCAGCCCTGCTGCTCTTGGCAGAGGAGCTGCTCCTGCACACAGCTGTGTCTGGGCAGTGCTGCCAGGTTGCCATGAGTTCCTTCTGTCCCAGGAGCCTGGCCCCACTAGGAAACAGTGGCCCCGCTGAAAGTGTGACTTCATTTGTTCTTTGTACTCCCTCCTCTTGGGAAATGTTCACTGAAATAGACTAAAATAATCATCTGTGATCTCTCTATAGAGTGAAGAGAGACTGATTCCAGCAATGTGATTGGTCTCATCAGTGGATGGTTATGTATGAGAGGTAGAAACGTCCCATTCTGGAAGTCCCTATTCCATCTCTTAACTCCACCGGACACCTAGGCGGGGAAAAGAAAGGAATTTGTTTACCATGGTTCAGGTATTGATTCAGATGAGTCAGTCTGGACACTTCCTGGGATGATGTGGGCTTCACCTTCCTACCGCAAATTCCGTGAACACACGGGAGGTGGGATTTCCCTTGCCAAAGATGAAGTTTGCACAACAGAGACGTCTGCATGCGAGCTCCGTGTCTAAGCTCCCATCATAATCAATGGAGATGGAGGGTGGGAATCAGCTGCTCACACACAGACACCTGATGAGATCTGAAAAGGCAGAGGTGGTCCAAGGCATGTGCCAGTGTCTGTTTGCTCTGGTGGAGCGAGTACGAGACCTCAATACTTCTAGAGCTTCAGGTGGGGGCCAGGTGGTAAATTTCCTTGGCCAGCTGAAATGACTCAAGATGTCTACTACCACTAGAGCTCCACTTACTATGAAGGGGAGACACATGCAGACCCCAATAGTGCGAAGAGTTGATGTAATTTAGGTCAGACACTTGACTTAATGACATAAAAATAGGCCTGCAGGGCCACGTCAGATGCCTGGGGTGTCCAGCACAACCACATGTCTCCAGCAGATACAGCGTGGGACCAATAGGAAAATCAGACCCTTTTGGAGTTGTTGCTGGGCAAAAACCTCAGGCCATCTCAGGTTTATACATCTGCCCAAAATACTGAAACTTTCCACTGCCGTTAGGCCAAGTCCATCCCATCTACATTCAAGTGTGCTGCATAAATGGGAGGCACATCACACGAAGGACTCCACTCTAGTCTCTGCACTCTCAAACCCTTCTAGCTGTTCTTCCCCTGAACCTCTTCTTACCCCTAGATGATGAGAAAAGGGACAGTGCTAGTGATGTCCATAAGGTGGCTGGATCACAGACTGTCCAGGTCCAGGGACTTCTTCAGTGGTACCTTTTCTTTCCTGGAGATCGGTTCACCTGTCACAGGACCCAAGATGCTGCAGAGTCAGCTCAGGCAGCAACCCCCTCTCCTGCCATTCCTGCACAGCCCAGCTCTGTTTCTCCCTGGCCTAGCGTGCTGCAGGGCTTGGTCTGTTAGTGGGAACCCTGTTTCACCTTTACATTACAACTTGCCACATATGCCAGCATGTCTCTGCTCTGAAGCGGAGCCATTGCATACATGGTGGCCTTGACTCTTGGTAACATGTTTCATCATGATCAGTCTGAAAGCTGTGCCACAGCTGAGGCTCTGCAGCCCAAATATGCAGAAGTGCATGCAGCCTGGGGCACCGGGCAGGAGCAGATGGGGGTGCAGAAGGACCTGCCACAGGACTGCCAGATCATTGGAATAATGCAGATGTGGTGGGATCACTCACATGACTGGAGGGCTGTGCTGGTAGGGCACCAGCTCTTCAGGAGACACTGTCAGGGAGTAGATGAGGAGGGAGAATGCCCTTAGTGTGAAAGGGCAGCTCAGATGTATGGAGCTCACCAGTGGGACAGACAAGGGACTGGGTGGCAGCTTGTGGGTGAGCTTGAGAGAAAGAGTGACATTGTGACGGGAGTTACAGACCAGCCAGTGCAGGTGAGGAGGTGGATGCAGTCTCCTTTAAGCACCCTGAGGAAGTCTGTGGGTCACAGAGCCTGGTTCTTCTGCAGGGACTTTAATCTGCCGGACATTCACTGGAAGGGCAAACCAGGGGTGAAAGCAGTCCAGGAGCTTTCTGGAGGGTTTCAGGGACAACTTCTTAGCACAGGTCTCTGATGGGCCAATAAGGATGCTTTTCTGGGTCTGGATATTGCAAACAAGGAGGAACTGATCAGGGATGGGATAGTCAGTGTCAGCCTTGACTGCAGTGACCATGAAAAAGTGGAGTCCCAGACCCTGAAGGGAGTGAGGAAGGGCAGTAGCAGAGCTTGGGCCCAGGACTTCAGTGGAGCAAACTACATCCTCTTCAGGGGACTGGTGGGAATCCCACGGAAGGCAGAGCTGAAGGGCACAGGAGCTCAGGAAAGCTGGTGGGTCTTTAAGGGTATCACCCGCCAAGCACAAGAATGGTCCATCCTGATACTCAGTAAAACTAGCAGACATCTCAAAGGACCAGGCTGGCTAAACAGGAAACTCACGCCTGAGCTCCAGGGCAGTATACAGGAGGGGGAAGGAGGGAGAAGCTGCAAAGGAGGAATTTAGAAATATTGCCCAGTGAAGCAGAGATGGTGTTAGGGAAGACAAAGCTCCCCTAGGATTGACATTTGCAGCGTAGGCCAAAGGCATGAAGATGCACCCTGCTACTGCTTCAGTAAGAATCAAAGAATAAAAAGGAGAAGGTGGGCTGCATGCTGACTGGGACAGGGAATCTAGCAACAGTATGTGCAGATAGGTCTGAGGAACTCAACACCTTGTTAGCTTCAGTATTCACCAACAAGGTCTCCCAGGCTGTTGTGCCTTGAGTCAGGACTCCTGAGGAGAAAAACAACTAGCAGTGGATGAGGGATTACTTGTGAGAACTCAAACTACATAAGTCAGTGGGGTTGGATGGGCTGCCTATGAAGGTGCTGTGAGAGCTGCCTGCTGTCATGTCAATGTTCTTGCATGCAAGTTAGAACGTTACATTCTAGAGGGGAAGAGAACTGGATGGGCAAAAAGCTGCTTGGATGATCAGGAGATCCTTCCAGAGAGAATTGGAGCACCACTGATTTCTCCAGGAACCTCTCCTGTTTGTCATCTTGGTTAGTGACAGGGAGGAGGCAACACTCATCATGCTTGCAGATGATGCCAAACTGGAGGCAGGAGGGAGCAGTCATATGCTTGAGGGCTGCCATTCAGAGGGACCAAGACAGGCAGGAGGAATGGGCTGTCAGGAACCTCCAAAAATTCAACAAGGAAAAATGTCAGGTCTTGCAGCTGGAATAAACCAACACTCTTCAGTGTTACAGGCTGGGGCCTGAGTGCCTGGGGAGTAGGTCTATGGAAAAGGACCTGAGGGTGCTGGTGGACAGGAAGCAAAATATGAGCCATCAGCGTTGCCTGGCAGCAAAGAGGGCCAGAAGCATCGTGGGCTGTCTGACCAGGAGCACAGTCAGGAGGTCGAGGGATATGATGATCACCTTGTAGTCAGTATTCATTAGACCACATCTAGAAAACTGCATCCAAGTTTGGGTTGCCAGGAAAAGAAAACGGCTGATAACTGGGAGCAAATTTGGCTGAGTAGTTGGAGTAGTTGGGAGCTGAAGCACTTGCTCTGTGAGGAAATGGGACTTGTTCAACTTGCAGAAGAGATGGCTTTGGAGGGATTTCATAACAGCCTTCCAACGGCTACAAGGAGGTCATCCAGAAGATGGAGCCAGGCTCTTCACCAGGGTGCATGGTGGGAGGACAAGAGACAATGGACATTGGCTGAAAGAAGAGACATTCATGCAGGAGATAAGGAAAAGCTTTTCCACTATGAGGATGGGCAAGTATTGGGAGTGTTTGCCCAGAGAGGCTGTGCAGTCTCCTGCCTTGGAGGTTTCCAAGACCAGACTGGATGAAGGCCAGAGCAACCTAGTCTGACCCCAGAGCTGACCCTGCTGTGAACAGGGAGACTGGGCTAGAGACCTCCTGAGGTCCCTTCCACCCTGAAGGAGTCCATGATTCTTCCCACTCTTGATCTTCTCTTGATGTCAGGGAAAGGACGCAGGTTCCCTGTGACAGTGCAAGTAGGCCAGCTTTCTTGTGCTCCTCCAGGCAGAATTGTTCAGATGCAGGGCTTCTCAGCAGGAATCCCCAAGACAGCCCTGATCAGTCCTTTACTTCACTTTTCATTTCCTTGGGTTTTTTTCTTTCTTCCAGTTTTGTCTCTGTTAGCATCCTGATCCCTTCCCCTACAATCAGTCCACTCTTGCCTAGCCTTAAGTCTTTGGTGCTGTTTTGGTTTCTTTTTCTGTATTGATTTTTTTTTTCTGTTTTTGGGGGGTTTTTTGGTTCTCTTTTTGTTTTGACACAGGAGGAGCTACAGTCCAGAAGGATCTTGAGGAACTCGGGTGATTCGGACAATAGCTTATGAAGATTTACAAGAGAAGTGTCAAGTCCTGTGCCTTGGTGGGAATAAACCTGTGCATGAGGAGGGGTTGAGGGACCTCAGCTTCTTTATCCTGCTGAAGTGGAGGTAGTAGAGTAGGGAAACAGGCACAGGTGTGGGAAAGCATAGGACAACCTGCAGTGGAGATGGCCAGGGGCACTACCAAGGCTGAAAGCTCCCAACACAGTGAGGTCTTTGTCCTCTTGGCTATGGCTGGTGTCTCTGGCACTGAGGCCCACAAGAGGATGCCATTCCTTAAAGCACTGTGGCCTTGCTGCCTCCTTGTCCCCAGGGAGCCCAGGAGGTGCTGTATCACGGTCCTGCACTTGGTACTGCACACCCCCACCCGCACACTGCCCCCAGGAAGTGCCCTGAGCAATGCAGGATGGAAAGGATCACCCTACCACAGGGTCTGGCTGTCAGTGCCTGGCTGCTCTGCTTGATAACACACATCAAGGCTGACTTGGCATCAGAGCCACCTGCACATTGCCTTTGCCTGCCTGCAATCAGGGCCTCCAGCTTTCTGCTCTAATCAGCCCCTGGGGAGACTTTGTTGGTAATGGCTCTCTGTGGGACCTGTTAACACTCCAAGAAACTTGGGATTTGCTTCTGACTTTAACTTCTTCAGAGGTTTCTTCAGTCTCTTCTCAGCATCTGTGTTTCATGGGCTCAGGACCAAATACAGCTGAGGGGTCATTAAAATGCCAAAACCCCTAAGAAGCCATATTTTCCATAATTTTCTTCAAGTTCTTCAAGTCTTATGTGGCTAATTAGAAAGTTTTCAGGTGTGTATTGAAATTAGTCAGATTTCAATGAGCACCTGAAAACAAAAGATGTCTGCTTCTGAAACTTTCTTTATTGTTCAGTTTCCAGAAGTGATTCCCACATTCTCCAATTCATACTGACCCACTGGGTCTCCTAATCAAGTCGGGGCAGGTAGGACAAGCAGGATTTTTGTCAGGAGACATGTATGGACAACCTTCCTCCCCAGCTCCCCAGCCCTGCCACTTCCCTCATCAGCCACTGGGGACTTAGAGTGCTCTGGTTAAAATCCAACCTTTTTCCTCTGAAGTCTGTAGCTGAATGTTACAGCTCATGTGCACCAATTCCCACCTGCTTTCCTTCGAGAACTAGCTGCAAACAGGCACAGAGGTGTTTTTCTTAATAGCAAAAAAAAAAAAAAAAAAAAAAAAAAAATCAAATTTGAAACAGTTTAATAAAAGAGACTGTCCTCAAGTGTATGTTAAGTCCAAGTTGCCTCCAGTACCCACAAGACATAACCTTCCTTGAAATGTTTTCGACAGATAGATAGGAAAGAGCAGACAAGAAGCAGAACAAAGCAGCTGGCTAAAGAGATGCTGAGACTGCTGAAAGACGAGGCAAGCTTCAGACTCCCAGAGGCTCAGAGCAGCAACTGGAGAATTGAGAGGTATCCGAATGATAAAGAGCAAGGGGAGGAGGAAAACTGTGAAAACTATGGAAAGTGCATAAGTCCAGAGAGTCTGATGCAAAGAGGACTTTAGAAATGACCAATTTCATCAGGACATGTGGAAATATGTGAGAGATCACTGAGGTTACATCCACAGCCTAATAGACAGAGCAGTGGAAACACAAGGTCAAGGGCAGATCAGTATTTTTTCTCCCACTTCTTCTTCCCTCTTCTTCCACTATTTCATCACAGGAAAACTTTCATATTAATATTAGCCGATCATTTGAGCTGATGACAGTGGACGTATATCTTTTTTAAGGTTGAAAACAGTTCTTCACCTTTCCAGGCAGAGCTCAGGTGTCCAACCACAAGCACCCAGTGGCACCTGGAGAGGCCCCGGTGTCTCTGAGGCACCTGCCTGGGCCTGGCAGCTCTCACAGGGGACCTGCGGGAGACCGGAGCCACTGGGAGCTGCAGAGGGAGGCTGGGCAGAGGGTAGCAGGGCACCTGCAATGGCACCACATGTCCATGACCCTAAGGCTGCATCCCACCCCAGCTCTGAAACATCACTTTTGCTTTCAAAAAAATATATATCTCCCCAAAAGACCAGCATATCAGAAAAGAACGAAACAAAAAAGGGCAATAACACAAAGTAAATTGAAATGCTGAAGTTGTCCTCCACACCCTCCAGGATCCTCCTGGACTCTTTGCACCCCGCAGTAGTGCCCTCCCAGTGAATGTCAGGAATACTAAAGTTCCCCCATAAAAACCACGGTCTGTGATCCGCAGACTTCCTGAGGTTGCATAAAGATTTTTGTAGTTCTGCGACAGCTTGTGCATCTCTACTTCCTCTTGTTTGGGACCCAGGCTTTGTGCATTTGTATATATCCGGGCTGCAGAACCTCAGCTGTGACACCAGGACTGAGTGCACACTTGTCATGGTGAAACCTGTTCCCAGGAGCCAAGGACACCAGGCATGCAAAGGCCCAGCTTTAGCACAGAGACGTGCTGGTGTAAATAGCAGATGGTGATGTAATGATAATGTGAGGTGCCCACAAGAGAGCAAACCCTGCAGTACCCAGGGCCATGTCAGCAGAGGTATTTGGTGCCTGAGCTGACTCTGCAGCACCTTGGGGCCTGTGATGAAGGTGGCCGTATCTCCAGGAAGGACAAGGTGCCCCTGAGAAAGTCTCTGGGCCTGTAGAGCCTGCAATCCAGCCCCCACACTGTAGCTGCATCATTATTATGGTCCCTGTTCATATCCTTGGAGGTGAGAAAAGCTTTAGGGAGAGAACTAGTGGGGTTTGAGAGTGTAGACATATGTGTGGAGACCTTGGTGTGATGTGCCTTCCATCTTTGCAGCATGCTTGGCTGTAGACGCAATAGACTTTGCCTGAAGGCAGTGGTGAGAATCCATTGTTTGGGAATAGGTAGGAAATCCAAGATGCCCTGGGGTCTTTGTCCAGCTGCCACTCCAAAAGGACATGATTTTCCTGTGGGTCCTATGCTGAATCTGCTAGAAACATGGTGGTTGTGCTGGACACCCCATGCATCTGACATCATTGCATTAAACCAAGTGTCTGCACTGAATTACATTAGTTGTTTGCAACATCAGAATCTGCATCATTTCATCTGGCAGATGACCCAGAAAGATGTGGGTCTCATAGTTGTTACATCAGAGCAAGGAGACACTGGCACATGTCTTCGACGACCTCTGACACTTCAAATGTCAGAAGCTGCTTGTGTGTGAACAACTCCCGCTCCACTGATTACAACAGAAGCTTAGGCAAGGAGCAGCCAGCCGTTCAGTGCATCCCAGAACTTGGGGAGGGGAAGCCCACCTTCTGTGAGTTTGTGGAGCGCATGGGAGGGAACTGAATCCTACTCCATCCCAGGAACTTCTAAACCAGTATTAAATGCCTAGCATTCAATACTCCTCTATATCATTTCCTGAAGAATGAGTAAATGAACTCCCTTCTTGCCCCTCTCTAGGTGTCCTGTCTACTTATGAGATGGGAGCAGGGGCTTCCACAAGTGGGACATTTCCACCTCTCTCAGGTAACCATCCTCTGATGAGAGCAACTGCAATGCTGAAATCAATCTCTATCCGCTGTTTACAGAGGGACCATCAGTGATTATTTTAGTTTACTTCAATAGACATTTCCCTCGGGTGACCCTGCTGCCTTTCAGGAACCATCAGCCCTGGAGCCCCAGGAACATCTCGAGGATGCACAGGGCACAGAGAAAGTCACGTCTTCAGCTGGGCCTCTGCTCCTGAGCTGGGCCTGGCCTCTGGGACTGCAGGAGCCCATGGCAACCTGGCAGGAGCTGCAGAAAGGCAGCTCTGTCCAGGAGCAGCTCCTCTTAAAGGAGCAGCAAGACTCAGGGCACTGCCTGCAGGCACCAGGATGAGATGAGCAACCCAGCAGTTAAAGGTAGTTGGGAATGGGAGGACAGCTGAGAGCGCACTGCAGGGAGAAATCTCCACAACCTATAACACAGTAAGTCTCTGGCTGCGGGCAATGCTGCTGTGCTTCCTGGAGGGGTCTTCTGAAGCTGGCATCTTCCACAGCTGATAGGGTCTGTCAGAGTGGCTCTGCCAGCTTCTCCTGTTGGGAGCAGGTGGTGCTTTAGAGCAGGGCTTCCCAGCCACACCGTCACAGGCACAGTGCATCCTGCTACCTTCTCCCAGGGACAGTGCAGGGGTGTGAAGCCAGGGAGTGCACCCAGGTCTGCCCAGGGCTGTGATTCAGAGCAGTGTCCCTGCACCCCAGGGTGCTGTGTGCCTGGGGCAGGGACTCTGCCTCCTGTGAGGGTCAGCACTCAGCCTGCCCAGGGAGCTCCCAGTGGCAATGTGGGGAGAAGCTCTGGGTGGAAGGAGTGACCTACATCAGGGCAGGTCCATTCTGCCATTGAGAGGGTGCTGCGTGGACCAGGGCTGTACTCAGCTTCAGCTCACCCCCAGGACATTTTCTGAAGGGGACTTTTCAAGAAGAATGTCAAGGCAGGGGATACCTTAAAGGTAAAGAGCTTTCCTGAGTCTGTGCTTTTGGTTTCCTATTGTTTGCAGGTGGGGGGTGGAAAAGAAGCTGTCCAATTTGGACAAGAGACTGACACTCCTAGACCTTAACCATGAGAGATCAAGAGGTCTGTGAGGAACCTCAGAAAGCCCTTTCCCCACTCTCGATGAGATCTGTGAGCACTGACAGGGAAAAGACATGGGATATAGAAACAGGTCCCAGGAGGAAAAGCTCCAGGCAGTGGAGATACAGTCAGTGAATGAGAAGAAACTAGAAACAGAAATGCTGTGAGAGAAGGAATTTGGAGAAGTCCCTGTCATCCCCTTCAATGCAGAAATCTTCCTCTAAACAAACCTCCCCATGTCTTCTCTCCCACCCAGCAAAGCCACTGCCCTCAAGGCCATGGGGTCCAGGGCTTCAGCCCCCTCCTCAGCAGCCCAAGCTGCAGCAGAGGGCAGGAGCATCTCTCCTGCAACATGCCCATTTCTCGCTGCACAGCAAAGGTGCTGAGAGTGACTGTCCTGTAGTGTTGCTCTCTGGGATGCGGTGTGCACAGCTGGGTGAGGTGAAGGCTTTCCTGAGTGCCTGTGTGTCTCTCCCTCCTTTCTTTCCCTTTGGTGGGAGGGTCACGGTATTGCTTCTTGTTTCCTCACCCCTCTCTGGGGTTAAGGAGGGGGATTCAGCTGCAGTGAAGGCAGTAACTTCCCACTCCCACTACACTGCCTGAAGAAGCAGTGACATGCTAAACAATGTGAGGGCAGTGTTCATCTCACTGGGACAGAGATGTCTAGGAAGGGTCAGGTCAGCCCCTACCTTCCCTGCACCGTTTCTCTCTTTTGCCAGAGCAGGAGCTGGTGTGGCTGATTCAGATACAGACACCTCTGTTCAAGAGGGCAAGGCCGGGGGACATGAATCACTCACAAGGGTCTTCTCTTTCAGACATAGCTGCCATGAGTGCTACATTCATCTCACAATAGTAAACAGAGAATATTGCAACTGGGTCACTGGACAAATCCCCTTCACTCAGTTCGTGGTGCCCCTCCCCAGGTGTCCCTACCGAATACACGGGGAAGTTTGACACCTCCAATCACACACCGCAGCAGAGCAGGACTGACTCCCCTGGAGCCCATGCACAGAGGCCCCTGCTCCACACGGCACACTCAGCGAGCACAAACGAGAGGTCAGGAAAGGGAGCTGAATGAAGGGAAAGGAGAGAGGCAGTGTGGGTGGTACGATGAGAAGTGGAATGGGTTTTGCTCAGAGAAGCCTGCTCTAACTTGTCAATGCCTTTTCCTCGTTGGACAGTGCTCCAAACCAAGAGCCAATGTTCAACAGCAGCTCCCTCAACGAGTTCCTGCTCCTGGCATTTGTGGACACACAGGAGCTGCAGCTCTTGCACTTCTCACTCTTCCTGGGCATCTACCTGGCTGCCCTCCTGGGCAACGGCCTCATCATCACAGCCGTAGCCTGCGACCACCACCTCCACACCCCCATGTACTTCTTCCTCCTCAACCTCTCCATCCTCGACCTTGGCACCATCTCCACCACTGTCCCCAAATCCATGGCCAATTCCCTGTGGGACACGACAGCCATTTCCTACTCAGGATGTGCTGCCCAGATATTTTTGTTTGTTGTTTTCATTTCAGCTGAATATTGTCTTCTCACAGTCATGGCCTACGACCGCTTTGTTGCCATCTGCAGACCCCTGCACTACAGCACAACCATGGGCAGCAGAGCTTGTGTCAGAATGGCAGCAGCTGCCTGGGCCAGTGGGTTTCTCTATGCTGCCCTGCACACTGCTAATACATTTTCGATACCACTCTGCCAAGGCAACACAGTGGACCAGTTCTTCTGTGAAATCCCCCAGATCCTCAAGCTCTCCTGCACAGATGCCTACCTCAGGGAAGTGGGGCTTCTTGTGGTTGGTATTTGTTTAGCTTTGGGGTGTTTCGTTTTCATTGTGGTGTCCTACGTGCAGATCTTCACAGTTGTGCTGAGGATCCCCTCTGAGCAGGGCCGGCACAAAGCCTTTTCCATGTGCCTCCCGCACCTGGCCGTGGTCTCGCTATTCATCAGCACTGGCCTGTTTGCCTACCTGAAGCCCCCGTCCCTCTCCTCCCCAGCTCTGGATCTGGTGGTGTCTGTTCTGTACGCAGTGGTGCCTCCAGCAGTGAACCCTCTCATCTACAGCATGAGGAACAAGGAGCTCAAGGACGCACTGAGGAAACTGATTCAACTGGTACCAGTTCAGCAGCAATAAGTTGCCCATCTCTCCTCACAAGCAATTCCCAGTTTACCTGAGACAGCTCTTGTGCTTTGGGAGTTCTGCCTGTGATAGCCATGTTTGTACACAAATGTTTGAGTTCATCCCACTTCTCCAGGAGCAGAAAACCTGTGCGTCTGACCCAGAGGCCTTCTGTAAATCTGTAAATCATGGTGTCAGAGCTGGCCTCCCAAGTAGTATCTCTGCAATAAAAGGGGATCTCCTTAGTCCTGTGCCTGAATAATGGGCTCTTCTTCCCAAGTTGGAGCCATGAATGTGCCCAGGGAATTGCACCCCAAAAGGCCCTGTTGCTGTGCTTGGGCTTTCCATTGGCAAAGGGGGGAAGCACTCATAGGGTGATGTTTGAGGGAATAAGGGCTGGATTCAGCTGTCACTTGTGGGTGCCCAGTGCCCCTGGGGAGGGTGAGTGGTCCAGAGGTCTCCGCTGGGGACTTTCCCACCTATTAGAGGGCTGGTGACAGATGCCAATCCCTCTGGAAGGGAATATGGAGCCACCTGGATGGAGAGCACAGGGGATCTCCAGGGGCAGCATGTGCCTGGGATGGGCAGTGAGTGGAGACTCCCCAAACCAAGTGGAGTCACACAAAGTAAAGGGCCAAACCAGGGAATGCACCACATCAGGGCTCTGCAGTCTCAGGAGAGGGAGTGGGCTGGGTCTAAGGACACCCCTGAACCATGGGAAATGGCCTGTGATTGCTCCAAGGACCCTCCAAAGCCACAGACCCTGGGGAGGGTTTGTCAGGTGCAATGATGCTGGTCCAGATGGCTATGCCCTCACCAGCACAGCCAGTGCAGAGTCACCCTGGGGCCGAACAGCCTGCTCGCCCTGCAGAGCAGCACTGCCAGCCCAGGGCCCTGCAGGGAGCCCAGGACAGCGGTGCAGGAATGGCCGATCAGGCCAGCACGGACACACTGACCTGGAGACAGGCTCTCTGGGGAGCAGGGACATCTCCAGAGAAGAGCAAAGGAGCAATTGTGTGCTTGTGGGGAGGAATAAATGAAAACCTGTTTCTGTGTGTGTCAGCTCCGGGCAGGCTGCTCTGTCACTGGAGCTGCCTGAGGAGCCCCGGGGCCAGGACTCTTGTGCTGTGCTGGGGAGAGGGGCTGCCCAGAGGGGCTGCAGGCAGCCAGGGTTAAGGATCTCTGGTCATGAGAGCAGTGGAGACGTGGAGTGCCTGGCCTCCATTTCCTTGTGCCATTGCTGGCCCCCAGGTGTGGGGCTGATGGGGAGGCTGACACCCCTCTCTGCCCCCCAGCAGCTGCTGTGCCCTGCAGAGGGGCTGGGGCTGTGGGGTGAGTGCCCAGAGCTCTGCAGCCCCCTGCGGCGGGCACTGCTGTGGGGCCACCCCAGCCTGGTCTGCTCTGCTGGGTGGGCTGGGGAGAGGGCAGGGGAGGTGGGGAGAGCTGGGGAGGGGCTGGTCTGGTCTGGAAAGGACCCGGGAGAGGACAAATGCCAGCAGGCAGCTCCTGCGTGTGAAGGGCAGTGTGGGAGCACACAGCCATGTGCTTGCAGGCAAATGCAGGTCTGCTGGGAAAGGCAGCAGGACATGGCGGGTGCAGGAGAGAAGAGCCCAGGTAGTTCCCTGTGTTGCATGTTCACACTGGGGAAGCTGCCCCAGGGCCATCGTCCCAGAGCAGCCCCTCACATCACCCCTTTCCAGCACTGGCTGCTCACGCAGCTGTGGGGTGGTCCATGGCCAGCTCCATCCTCATGCAGATCTCCGTATCCCAACGGTGGGGAAAAGACCAGCCTTGCATGGCCTCTCTTCTGCACCAGAGCCTGGCAGATCCTGGAACACGGTGTCTGCTGACCTCCACATTGGGCACAGCCTGGGCTGGGTAGGGGCCAGGTGCTCAGACCCCCCAGACTCTGGGGGATCATTTAGAAGTCTTTTAATAATACCCTAGCTGTTTCCATGTCCAAGGTCTTTGGTTCCAGCTCTAGCCGAGCTCTGGCTTTCCTCACTCCATCCCTGCATGCACACACAAGGTCTCGATGCTCCTCCTGGGCAGCCCGTGCCCCTTCCACCCTCTGTGCATTTCCACCCCGGCACCCTGAGTGCTGGTGCTGCTGCCAGGGCAGAGGTGGAGGATCCCCCGGAGCGGCTCCTCAGGGAGCTCCCCAGGGAAACGCTGTGCCCAGCCCCAGCCCCAGCCCCAGCCCCAGCCCCAGCCTCAGCCTCATCCCCAGCCCCAGCATGGCAGAGGGGAGCTGCCCTCTCCCGACCCACCCTGGCAGTGCCAGCCCCACCTCAGCCCCCTCCTGAAAGGCTCCAGCGCAGCCCTGGAGGGAGCTGGAGCTGCCTTGGACACTGGGACAGTCTGGCAGCAGGAGGGTTTGACATGGGCACAGCAGCAGCGGTGTCGGGAGCAGGAAAGGAGCAGGGAAATTGGGATGAAGACTCCTGCCCTTAGCTGCATGGCCGGGGCACTGGATGCCTTTCAGGCCAGCCAGGCTCCAGGTTTGGGGTGGTTGCCAGCTCAAGGGTGGGAGCATGGGATTCTCATGGTCTTCCAGTGCAGCCATGACAGTGGTGAAGGCAAGTGGGCAGACCCAGGCTCATGCACCTGCAAAGGCCGGGGGTGGGAAAGGCATAGGGGGATGGGGACCATGGGTGGCAGTGGGGCAGGGTGAGCAGCCCTGCTCAGGGCCCCGCAGCTGGACCATGTAGGCCCGAGGCTGCTGAGGCCGGCTGGGCTCCGGATGCTGCTTCAACATGAGCTCCGTGCTGGGAATGTTGGAATTTCAGCCTTTGCAGGGAGCAGCCTGTGGTGGGGCCATGAGCGGGTCCCTCTCCTGGACACAGGCCCTGTCCCGCTCAGAGGCAGAGGAGGACGAGGGAGCGTGGGGCTGGCAAAGGGCTCTGCCCTCGCCTACTGGCAGTGCAGCCCATGGGAAAGGCAGAGCTTGTCTCTGTGCCTGGGGTCTTTCCATTCATGGAGTTGCAGAGGAGTTTTGGTGGGATCAGACCCCCGGAGGTCTCCAGTCCAACCTCCCACGCACAGCAGGGCTGCTTAGAGCCCTATGGCCTTGTCTGTGATCTCTGAACTGCACCTGACCCCGGTTACCATCCCCAAACCTGCTCTGCTCCTCTTGTCCAGTCACTGCGGGACGGCACCTCTCGTTGGTGGGTCACTGCCCTGCCTGCCTTGCCGGCACCCTCAGCTCCCAGCTCCCCTTCCCACACGCAGCAGCCCAGCTCTTGCTGCTCCCAGCACTCCAGTGCTCTGTAGCAGGAACCCGTTCACAAGTGGTGCTTAAACACTCAAGCTGTGATACAGAAACACCCGATTTCATAACTACACATTAAAAAGCACACCCCAAGTGGCTGCTCTCACTTTTTCATCTAGCTAAGACTCTGTGTGCAGTGTCACCCGGGTAGGGGGGGGGGTCCAAATCCAAAGCACTCCTTACTCCTTTACAAGGGCTGTCAGGCAAGAATTGCTGCTGTGCCTACATGGCTGACATTTTTACTTACAACCTTCTCTGGGATCTGCTTGGGTCCCAGCTTCCCTTGCCAAGGCTTTCCTGACCATAGTCGGACACAGGTCTGAGGCAGAGATGGGGAGTCAGGTCAGCAGGATGGGGACAGGGTCAGGTCAGGACCCGAGAGGTGCAGGGCCAGGCAGAGCCATGTCCACAGCACAGCTCAGGCACAGCCCAAGGACAAGGGGAGCAGCTCCCTGGCAAGGGGGAGGAGGCCCCGCAATGAAGTCGGTCACTCTTTGTCTCCCCTGCTCTTGTGCCCAGCAGATTCCCCCTCCCTCTCTGCCTGCAGCCCCTCCATGCCCACCCCGCTGCCCAGCACAGCGAGAGCCCTGGCCCTGCAGCCCCTCCAGCAGCTCCTGCTGCCCCACGGACAGAGCAGCCTGTCCCTAGCTGGTGCACAGGGAAACCTGCTTCTCCTTCTCGTTTCCTATGTCTGAATGCTGCCCTGCTTTTCTCCTGGGACATCCCCGCTCCCCAGAGAGTCTTTCCCCAGGTCACTGTGTCCATGCTGGCCTGGCTCTTCCTGCACCCCTGCCCTGTGCTCCCTACAGGGCCCCAGGCTGGTGATGCTGCTCTGCAGGGTGAGCGGCTGTGAGGCTACAGGGTTATTCCACACTGGCTGTGCTGTTTGGGGCAGGAAGCAGACCCAGCTGGGCAGGGATCACCACCACTGATACTGCTGACACAGCTCTGCGCTCATGGACTGTGCTCAGAGTGACCCCAGGGTGTTGGCAATGGCAGGAGATGTGTTTGGGTGGGCACCAGCTCCAGCCTGTGGTGTTTCACTGAGGGTGCAGGAATCACTCTCCAGTGCCCCTTCCCTGGGACTCCTGGGTCCCCACTGCCTCTCCAGGGATTGCAGAGCCCTCGTTTCCCCATGCATACCTGGATTTAGTGCTCTACCTTCTGGTTACTCCACCATGGACCATCCCTCACTTTGTGAGGCTCCACTCACTGCCCATCCCCAGGCACACGCTGTCCCTGGAGATCCCCTGAGCTCTCCTGGGGTTCTCCTGGACATTCCCTTCCAGAAGGTTGTGCATCTGTCATCAGCACTGTCACCTGTGGGACAGCCAAGGGCAGGTGATTCAGAGATCATTCTCCATCTCCACTGGTCACTGACCGACGAGCCTTGAATCCAGCCGTCAGTCCCTAACAGATCACCCAGGGACTGCACCTCATCCCCTGGAGCCTGTCGAGTTCAGAAGCAGAAGAACAGGTCCTTTCATGGTGTAATGCCTTGGGCATATTTTTGACTCCATCTTCTGAAGAAAGGCCAGACTTCAGTGACATCACTCTCCTTTTATTATGGAAGTGTTATTCCAGTATAAGGGTGCCCATTGCTTGGTCCTGCCCGAGGTCACAGAAATGCACAAGGATTCACCACATTACAAGAGCACTTAGGCTGTATACACACACAAGAGCACAGCAGGACAGGGTGGAAGTGAGGAGAGCAGCCCTGAAAAGAGAAAGTCCTGCTGCTCTTGGTGGACGAGTCTCCAGCAAAGCTGCAACCCCTATGCAAAGGCTGCAGCGAGGACATGCCTGCTGTGATGGTGAGGGGATGGTGGTGAGGAGCAGAGGGTCTGTCCCCACAAGCTGCATCCCGGCTCTCCTCCCCTCCACTCCCACTCCTCAGTGTTCGTTGGAGCGCAGGAGAGGGAGGGGAGCAGCCCACGGTGACACTTGGCTGCCACCCTTGCAGGAGGGGGGTGTGAGATCACACCCTGACTGCGGCCAGGGGAGCTGAGCTCTCCTAATGGACATGCGACCCATGGTCTCATCCCACATGTACTCATCTGAGCCTGACTCTGTCCTGCTGACCTCCCTTGGTATAGCACCGAAAGAGACACTGCAAAGGGAAACTCTCCCCATTGCAGAGGGGGCATTTGAGGGAGCTCAGACTAGCAGGCTCTGAGGTTCCCCCATCTCTGCTGATGAAGGGGGAAGCCTGGCTTCCTGCTTCAACACGGTCTCTGGGTCAGGTTCAAATGAGAAATGCCTGAGGATAAGTGGCATGAATGAGAAAAGTAAGAAAGAAATGAATGAACAGCATGTATCCTTGATGCCAGATACCCTGGGAATGACGAGTGAATGCACATGGGATGGTTATTCGTGCTGACATTGTACCAGCTGAATCATCTTCCCCAGGGCATCCTTGAGCTCCTTGTTCCTCATGCTGTAGATGAGGGGGTTCACTGCTGGAGGCACCACCGAGTACAGAACAGCCAGCACCAGATTGAGAGCTGGGGAGGAGAGGGAGGGGGGCTTCAGGTAGGCAAACATTGCAGTGCTGACAAACAGGGAGACCACGGCCAGGTGCGGGAGGCACATGGAAAAGGCTTTGTGCCGGCCCTGCTCAGAGGGGATCCTCAGCACAACTGTGAAGATCTGCACGTAGGACACCACAATGAAAACAAAACACCCAAAGCCTAAACAGATACTAACCACAATAACCCCAACTTCCCTGAGGTAGGAGTCTGAGCAGGAGAGCTTGAGGATCTGTGAGATTTCACAGAAGAACTGGTCCACTGTGTTGCCTTGGCAGAGTGGTATTGAAAATGTGTTAGCAGTGTGCAGCGCAGCATAGAGAAAAACAGTGCCCCAGGCAGCTGCTGCCATTTTGACACAAGCTCTGCTGCCCATGATGATCTCGTAGTGCAGAGGTCTGCAGATGGCAACGTAGCGATCATAGCCATGACAGTGAGGAGAGAATACTCTGCTGACATAAAAAAGACAAAGAAAAAGACCTGGGCAGCACATTCTGAGTAGGAAATGGCCCTGGTGTCCCAGAGGGAATTGGCCATGGATCTGGGGACAGTGGTGGAGATGGTGCCAAGGTCGAGGAGGGAGAGGTTGAGGAGGAAGAAGTACATGGGGGTGTGGAGGTGGTGGTCGCAGGCTACAATTGTGATGATGAGGCCGTTGCCCAGGAGGGCAGCCAAGTAGATGCCCAGGAAGAGCGAGAAGTGCAGGAGCTGCAGCTCCCATGTGTCCACAAATGGCAGGAGGAGGAACTCGTTGAAGGAGCTGCTGTTCAACATTTGCTCCCCCTGGCCATGGGGGACTGTCCAGGGAGGAAAAGACATTGAGAAGTTAGGAGAGACTTTTAAAGGAAAATAAATAAGTAAAGATTTTCATTTCTTATTAAAAAATCCCACATTGCTTCTCTGTTTATTGGGAGGCCCTTTGCCCATTTCCCTTGCTTGAGCTCTGGTTTGTGAGGGCAGAATGTGTCATGAGGAGCAGGGACTTCTGCCCATAGGTTCCACAGGAGTCTGTCCTGCTGTACAGCAGGGGGTACATGGGAATGGGGGTGACTAGCTCTCAGATTCACAATTTCTGTCAAATGAAATTCATTCATCTTGTGGAAGGGCTTTTCAGCATCTTCTCTCCCAATTCTAAAGGACAAGGGTTGCAGAAGTGAGTTTCAGGGATTTTTTTAATATTGTTTATTTTCTTTGAGAGGCCCTCGTCTCCCCTGGGGAGTGCTCTTCAAAAGTAGAAATCCTTGGCATTTCTACTGTGAGTCCTGAGAGGAAAGCATCCACTGTCACTTGGAGTGGGGACATCTCCACTGTCTAGTAGTCTCATTCCTACCTGTCCTGTGCTTGCACCTCTTTGAGCTGGAGCATGCTGTTCCCCCCAAAGAAACTAGCCCCTGCTGAGAGCAGACAAGTCCAGTTTCAAAGTGCAGATCTCCAACCTTCTCTGCCTTTCTCTGGGCACCTGAGGGAGGTCTCCACACTCCTCTTCTAGCCAAGGACACACAGGGCTCTTTTCAGATGCCCATTGACAGCCTCCCACCACCATCTCCATGCTCTCAGCATCTCTGCTGCTTCATAGAGATGCTATGAGATCACGGAGATGCTATGAGACAGCAGTGCCTTTCTAGAGCACATCTTACAGCCTGGCAGGACCCAACAGGGAAACAGTCAAAGGACCGTTAGGATTGAAAATGGGGTCTCCTCAAAGGAGAGTCAGCTCATTTCCCAACTCCACAGACTGTGTTTCCCTTATCTGCACAAGTTTGAAGGGGGCTGGGGCAACCTCGTTTCCATGCAGACTCCTCTGCTCTAAAACTCGCAGTGTTGGTGCCTGAACTTCATCTGAAACCCTCAACCCCAGGGGGATCGAGAGAAGAACAGGAGCAGCATGGACAGGAGGGAAAAAAAGGAGCAACATCATGATCCTGGTGCTGAAGGAGGCAAGGAGAGAGACAGACAGACAGGCACTCGGGAAAGCCTTCACCTTACCCAGCTGGACATGCCACCTCGCAGACAGTGACATTTGCAGAGCAGTCGCTCTCAGCCCCTTTGTTGGGCAGCACAAAACAGGCCCGTGACAGCTGAGATGCCCCTCTCCTCTGCCAGAGGTCTGGCTGCAGAGGAGGCAGCTCATGCCCTGGACGTCACAACTGTCAGGGCAGAGGCTCTGCTGGGTGGGAGAGAAGACATGGGGGAGTGCTCAGAGGAAGGTGTCTGCATCGGAGGGATTGACCATGACTTGCCCAAATCCACCCTCCCATGACGATTGTGTTCACCGTTCCCTCTCATTCCCTGCCCATCTCTGCTGCCTGGCACTGTCCCTGCTGCCTGGAGCTTTCTCGATCCCAACATCTTTTCCCTGTCGGTGCTCACAGACCCCATCCCACCCTCCATGTGCGCAGTTCTGCCCTACAGAAACTACTCAGGACAGGGCACTTGCCAGGGGCATCTCTGCATGCAGGTCCTAAGCAGCAGGTCACATAAACCCTGATGAGACCACAAAGGTGCTGCTGGTGCTGTCTGTAGGCTGAGGTGGGGTTGAAGGGGTTTGCTGACCTTTCTCACAGACCTACTGATCTCTGAGAGTGAAGGTTAGCGAGTCCCAGTCCCTTGCCAAACCAGCAAACTCTTTCCTTTTTTCTCCCTGCCAAATTAGGAAACTGAAAGCCCTGGAAGGAAAACTCCTTCCCTTTCAAGTAGCCTTGTTTTTCCCACCTTCCCCTGTGGTGCAGGGACACTGCTCTGAATCACAGCCCTGGGCAGATCTTGGTGCATGTCCCAGCTTCACAGCCCTGCACCGTCCCTGGCAGAAGGCAGCAGCATGCCCTGTGCCTGTGACGGTGTGACAGGGAAGCCCTGCTCTAAAGCATCACCTCCCCCATACTGGAGAAGCTGGGATAGCGATCCTTAAAAAACGATCATTCATGTTAGAATGGGTTTAGACGATGCTTTCAGGACCCTCAGTAGCATTGCCCTGCAGCCAGAGACTTACCGTGTCAAGGGCTGTGAAGATTTCTCCCACAATGCACTGGCAGCCGCTCTCCCACTCCACACTGCCTTCCACTTCTCTCTGCCTTCTCTCAGCTCATGTCAGCAGCAGCAGGCAGTGCCCGCAGCCCTGATGCTCTGCGCAGAGGAGCTGCTCCTGCACACAGCTGTGTCTGGGCAGTGCTGCCAGGTTGCCATGAGCTCCCTCCGTCCCAGGAGCCTGGCCCCACTCAGGAGCAGGGTCCAACTGAAGCCATGATTTTTTCTGTCCCTTGTGCTCCCTCCTCCTGGGAAATGTTCCCTGATGTAAAGCAAAATAATCACCTTTGGTCCCTCCCTAAACAATACAGAGAGACCAGCTACAGCACTGTCACTTGTTTCATCACAGGATGGTTATCTATGAGAGATGGAAAGTTCCCACCCTGGAAATCCATATTCCCATCTCTTAACTAGGCAGGACACCGAGAAGGGGACAGGAAGGGAGCTCATTTTCCCATGGTTCAGGTGTTGATTCAGATGAGTCAGTCTGGGCATCTCATGCCCATTTGGAGGCCCCTGGGATGCAGTGGGATTCAGCAAACTCCCGTGAACTCCACAAACACACAGGAGGTGGGATTCCCCTTCCCAAAACTGAAGTGAGCACAACGGAGGTGTCTGCATGTGAGCTCCTTGTCTAAGCTCCCATTGGAATCACTGGAGATGGAGGGTGGGAGTCAGTTGCCCTCACACAAACATCTGGTGACAGTTGAAGAGACAGAGGTGGTCCAGGCATGTGCCAGTGTCTGCTTGCTCTGGTGGAGCGACTATGAGACTGTTAAAGAATATTGGACTGGGGCTGTCTAGAGGCAGCCGCTTAGCACAACTTCTGTAAAACTGGCTTAGCATGAGGAGCTAAATTTGCTGCAGCCTTAGGCTGCACTCAGAGAACATGAGGAACTGTCACCTAGTTCAGTAAAAGAGGCCCCAGAGCTGGTTCCAGCTGGGAAGATAAGGGAGTTCCAAGCAGTCTGCATTCCTGTGTCTCACACTCCGAAAGGGAGGATGTCAAGGCTTTGAAATAAGGCCTGTGCAGGGCTTCAGGAGCTTGAGAAACAAAGCCTGCTCTCACTGCTGGGGCAGTGTTAATTATTGTGGTCGGGAATTATCTCCTCTGGACCTGGAGAGACAATGATAGGACCCAATAGGGAATGGTCAGACCCCAGACCTGAATATTACTCTTGGTCTGAACTACTGTGTGAGGAGTGGAGAACTTAGACTGGAAAATTATAATTGCCCAGGAGTTTCTCTGTTTGGGTCCCTTTCCAGAGGCACCCAGCTCGAGCTGTCATTTGCTGCTGTACCACTTAGAGTAAATGAGTCTGTGATACTCCACGTCTGAGACTCTGCTTTGGGAAACCTAGGGTCAGAGGCCATCTTTAACACTACCCCTCGCCTGCCAGCAGTGCAGCTCAAGGGAAAGGCAGAGCTTGTCTCTGTGCCCGGGGTCTTTCCATTCATGGAGTTGCAGAGGAGTTTTGGTGGGATGAGACCCCCGGAGGTCTCCAGTCCAACCTCCCACGCACAGCAGGGCTGCTTAGAGCCCTACGCTCTTGTCTGTGATCTCTGAACTGCACCTGACCCCGGTTACCATCCCCAAACCTGCTCTGCTCCTCTTGTCCAGTCACTGCGGGACGGCACCTCTCGTTGGTGGGTCACTGCCCTGCCTGCCTTGCCGGCACCCTCGGCTCCCAGCTCCCCTTCCCACACGCAGCAGCCCAGCTCTTGCTGCTCCCAGCACTCCAGTGCTCTGTAGCAGGAACCCGTTCACAAGCGGTGCTTAAACACTCAAGCTGTGATACAGAAACAGCTGCTTTCATAACTACACATTAAAAAGCACACCCCAAGTGGCTGCTCTCACTTTTTCATCTAGTTAAAACTCTGTGGGCAGTGTCACCCAGGTAGGGCATCCAAATCCAAAGCACTCCTTACTCCTTTAACTGGCTGCCAGGCAAGAGCTGCTGCTGTGCCTGCACGACGAACGTTTGTACTTACAACCTTCTCTGGGATCTGCTTGGGTCCCAGCTTCCCTTGCCAAGGCTTTCCTGACCATAGTTGGACACAGGTCTGAGGCAGAGATGGGGAGTCGGGTCAGCAGGATGGGGACAGGGTCAGGTCAGGACCCAAGAGGTGCAGGGCCAGGCAGAGCCATGTCCACAGCACAGCTCAGGCACAGCCCAAGGACAAGGGCAGCAGCTCCCTGGCATGGGGGAGGAGGCCCCACAATGATACTGGTCACTCTCTGTTTCCCCTGCTCTTGTGCCCAGCAGATCCCCCTCCCTGTCTGCCTGCAGCACCTCCATGCCCACCCCACTGCCCAGCACAGCGAGAGCCCTGGTCCTGCAGCCCCTCCAGCAGCTTCTGCTGCCCCACGGACAGAGCATCCTGCCCCAAGCTGGTGACCAGAGAAACCTGTTTCTCCTTCTGATTTTCTCTGGATGCTGCCCTGCTTTTCTCCTGGGACATCCCTGCTCCCCAGAGAGCCTTTCCCCAGGCAGTTGTGTCTGTGCTGGCCTGGCTGTTCCTGCACCCCTGCCCTGCGCTCCCTGCAAGGCCACGGGCTGGCGGTGCTGCTCTGCAGGGCGAGTGGGCTGTGGGGGCACGGGGTGACTCCTGACTCTGCACTAGCCATGCTGGTCAGGGCAGGAAGCAGACTCAGCCAGACATGGCTCAAAACCACTGACACTGCTGGCAGGTGTCTGTGCTGAGAGTGACCCCAGGTGTTTGCAATGGCAGGAGATGTGTTTGGGGGGGCACTAGCTCCAGCCTGTGGTGTTTCACTGAGGGTGCAGGAATCACTCTCCGCTGCCCCTTCCCTGGGTCCCCACTGCCTCTCCTGCAATTGCAGAGTCCTTGTTTCCCCCTGCATACCTAGATTTAGTGCTTTATCTTCTGGTTACACCACCGTAGACCATCCCTCATTTTGTAGGCTCCACTCCCTGCCCACCCCAGGCACACGCTGTCCCTGGAGATCCCCTGAGCTCTCCTGGGGCTTCAGATTCCCCTCCAGAAGGATGGGCATCTCTCATCAGCACTGTCACCTATGGCACAGCCCCAGGCAGGGAATTCAGAGACCATTCTCCATCTCCACTGGCACTGGTAACTGAGAAATGAGCTCTGAGTGCAGCCCTCGGTCCCTAACAGATCACACGGAGACTCTGAGCTCGTGCCCCAGATCCCCTGGAGTTCACAAGCAGAGCAGCAGGTGCTTTTATGGTGCAATTTCTGTGGGCTTATTTTTGAGTCCATCTTTGGAAGAAAGGCCAGACTGGGAAAGGCCCTGAGAAGAGAAAGACCTGCTGCTCTTGCTGGATGTGTCTTCAAGAAAGCTGCAGCCCCCACGTGAAAGCTGAAGCAAGGAAATCCCTGTTGTGGCAGTGTGTGGACGGTCCTGAGGAGCAGAGGGTCTGTTCCCGCAGGCTGTGTCAACTCTGCTCCCCTCCACTCCCCCTCTGCTTTGAGTGTTGGAGCTCTGTAGAGGGAAGGGATCAGCCTGCAGTGACAGCCGGCTGCCACCCTTGCAGGAGAGAGGTGTGAGATCACACTGACTGTGACCAGCGGAGCTGAGCTCTCCTAACAGACACAGAACCTGTGGTCTCACTCTGCCAGTGCTTGTCTGAGCCTGACTCTGTGCCCCTGAGCTCCCTTGGTGTCAGTGCCGAAAGAGACACTGCAATGGAACTCTCCTCATTGCCCTGAGGGCATCCAAACAGCTCAGACTAGCAGGCTCTGAGCTTTTTCCATCTTTGCTGATGAAGGGGGAAGCCTGGATTCCTGCTTCAACCCCATCTCTGGGTCAGAAACCAATGAGAGATTCCTGAGGACAAGTGGCACAAAGAAAAGTATTTTTTTTTCTTTTACAAGAATGTAACCAAGAAAAACAAGAAAGAAAGAAAGACATGAACAACACATAGCTATGATGCCAAATACCCTAGAAATGAGGAGCAGGTGCACATGGGATGGTTATTGGTGCTGACATTGGACCCATTGAACCAGTTTCCTCAGGGCCTCCTTCAGCTCCTTGTTCCTCATGCTGTAGATGAGCGGATTCAGTGTTGGAGGCATCACTGCATACAGAACAGCCACCACCAGATCCAGAGCTGGCGAGGAGAGGGAGGGGGGCTTCAGGTAGGCAAAAAATGAGGTGCTGACAAACAGGGAGACCACGGCCAGGTGCGGGAGGCACATGGAAAAGGCTTTGTGCCGGCCCTGCTCAGAGGGGATCCTCAGCACAGCAGTGAAGATCTGCACGTAGGACACCACAATGAAAACGAAACACCCAAAGCCTAAACAGGCACCAACCACAAGAAGGGCAGCTTCCCTGGGGTAGGAGTCTGAGCAGGAGAGCTTGAGGATCTGGGGAATCTCACAGAAGAACTGGTCCACTGTGTTGCCTTGGCAGAGTGGTATTGAAAATGTGTTAGCTGTGTGCAGCACAGCATAGAGAAAGCCACTGGCCCAGGCAGCTGCTGCCATTCTGACACAAGCTCTGCTGCCCATGAGGGTCCCATAGTGCAGGGGTCTGCAGATGGCAACAAAGCGGTCATAGGCCATGACTGTGAGGAGAGAATACTCTGTTGGAAACAAGAAGAGCAGCAAGAAGACCTGGGCAGCACATCCTGAGTAGGAAATGGCCCTGGTGTCCCACAGGGAATTGGCCATGGATTTGGGGACAATGCTGGAGATGGAGCCAAGATCCAGGAGGGAGAGGTTGAGGAGGAAGAAGTACATGGGGGTGTGGAGGCGGTGGCTGAAGGCTACGGCTGTGATGATGAGGCCGTTGCCCAGGAGGGCAGCCAGGTAGATGCCCAGGAAGAGCGAGAAGTGCAAGAGCTGCAGCTCCCGGGTGTCTGCAAATCCCAGGAGGAGGAACTCACTGAAGGAGCTGCTGTTGGACATTTGGTCTCACTGGGCTTTGGGGACTGTCTAAGGAGGAAAAGACATTGGCAAGTTAGGGGAGATCTTCCAAGGAAAAAGAAATCATAATAAAAACACTACATTGCCTCTCTTTTTTGGGAGGATCACTGGGCAGGTACTTTGCTTGAGGTCTGGTTCATGCTGGCTGAGTGTGCTGTGAGGAGCAGAAGCCTCTACCTATGGGCCGCAGAGGAATCAGTCCTGCTGTACAGTAGTGGGAATGCAGGTAAACAGGTCTGACTCTCATAATTTCTCTCAAATAAAATCTATTCATCCTGTGGAAGGGCTTTTCAGTGTCTTCACTACCTGCTCTAAAGAATGAGGGTTGAGAAACAGAGTTTTAGGTTTATTTTCTTTGAGAGGGCCCTGTCACCTGTGGGGAGTGTTCCTCAAAGGCAGAAATTCTCAGCATTTCTATCGTGAGTCTTTAAAAACAAAGATTCACTGCCACTTGTTAAGGAGTGAGGACAGCTCTTCTGTCTATTAATCTTGTTCCCAGCTGTCCTGTGCTCACACCTCTTTGAGCCGGAGGATGGTAACTCTCATATGTTGCCCTAAAAAGAAACCTGCCACTGCTAGGAGCAGCTGAGTCCAGTTTGAAAACCACAGATGTCAAACCATCTTTCCCTTTCTCAGGCCGCCAGAAGGAGGTCTCCACACTCCCCTTCTAGGCAAGGACACACAGGGCTCTTTTCAGCTGCCCAGATACAGTTTCCCAACACCATCTCCATACTCTCAGTATCTCTGCAGCTTCTTCATGGGTCTCTTGGACATCACAGAGATGCTGTGAGGCAGCAGTGCCCTTCTGGAGGGCGGCTCAAAGTCTGGCGGGACATGACAGGGAAATGGTCAAAGGACATGAAGACTGAAGGTGGTCTCTCCTTAAGGGAGAGTCAGCTCAATTCCTAACCCCACAGACTGCACTTCCTGGAGCTGCACAGGCTAGAAGGGGGCTGCGGACACCTCACTGCCATGCAGATCCCGCTCTTGCACAGAGCCTTCAGCTTACCCAGCCAGGCATGTCACCTCACAGACGGTGACATCGCAGGGCAGTCACTCTCAGCCCCTTTGTCGGGCAGCAGTAAACTTGCCCATGGTGGGAGAGATGCCCCTCTCCTCTGCTGAAGGTCTGGCTGCAGAGGAGGCGGCTCATGGCCTGGACCCCATGGCTGTCAGGGCAGAGGCTCTGCTGGGTGGGAAAGGAGACATGGGAGGCTTGCTCGGAAGAAGCTGCCTGCATTGCAGAGACTGTCCAAGACTTGCCCAAATCCATCCTGCCATGATGATTCTGTTGGCAGTGCCCTCTCATTCCTTGCCCATCTCTGCTGCCTGGCACTGTCCTTGCCGGCAGCTCTTTCTCTGTCCCAACATCTTTTCCCTGCCAGTGCTCACAGACTCCATCCCACCCTCTGCGTGTTCAGTTCTGCCCTACAGAAACTGCCCAGGACAGGGCACTGGGCACAGGTATCTCTGTTCTCACAGATCCGAAGGAGCAGGTCAGAAAAACTCTTAAAAGGCAATAAAGGTGCTGCCAGTGCTGTCTGTCGGCTGAGGTGGGGCTGAAGGGGTTTGCTGGAGTTTCTCACAGACCTATTGATCTCTGAGAGTGAAGGTCTGGGAGTACACATTGCTTGCAAACCAGAAGGCTCTTTCCTTTTTTCTCCTTGCCAAAATTAGGATGTATTTTTTATAGTTTCTGTAGTACTCATGAGCTTTTACTAGAAGGAAAGCTCCTTCCCTTTCAATTAGCCTTTTTTTGACCTTCCTCTGAAAAGACCCTTCGGACATAACCTGTGCATGAGCTCGAGCTGCTGGCACCCCTGACCCATGCATCGCCTTCTTGACAGGAGAATGAACCTGTCCTGCCACAGGTCACTGAATTCATGACTCAATCTATCAGTTATAGGATGGACTGGGTTCAGAAGACCCCTCCAGGAACCTCAGCAGTGTTGCTTTACAGCCAGAGACTTACTGTGTCAGGGGCTGTGGAGATTTCTTTCACAAGAAGCTCTCCTCTGTCCTCCCACTCCACACTGCCTTCCACTTCTCGCTGCCTTCTCTCAGCTCATGTCAGCAGCAGCAGGCAGTGCCCGCAGCCCTGCTGCTCTTGGCAGAGGAGCTGCTCCTCTGGTTGCCATGAGCTCCCTCCATCCCAGGAGCCTGGCCTCACTCAGGAGCAGGGGCCCAGCTGAAGGCCTGAATTTCTCTGTCCCTTGTGCTCCCTCCTCCTGGGAAATGTTCACTCAGGTAGACTAAAATAATCACCTATTGTCCTTTGCTAAAGAGTGGAGAAAGACAGATTCCAACTTTGCAACTCGTTTCATCAGAGAATGACTGACTATGAGAGGTGGAAATGTCCCACTCTGGAAGGCCCTATTCCCGTCTCTTGTTCAGCTGGAAAAGGAAAGGCTTTGCTGGGGACTCATAGCAGCTTCTCAACTCCAGGTTACCACCAATAAAGAACCAGGTTTTTGCAGCGACTCATGGCAGAAGAATGAGAGGCAATGGCTACAAGCTGACACAAGTGAGGTTAAAATTTAGATGTAAGGGAGAAAATCAAAGAGGGTGATGAAGCATTTGAAGAAGGGTCCAGCGAGGTTATGGACTTTCTGTTCCTGGAGGCTTACAGGATGCAGCTGGACAAGGCCTTGGGGAACTTGGTGTGAATTCAGTGTTGATCCTGATGTGAGCAGGAGATTGGGATAGAGACCTCCCAAGGTCCCTTCCAGCCTGAATGATTCAGTGATTCTGTCATCTCTGGCTATTGCCACTGCAATTCTTGCAGTTTTGAATTCCTTTTCTGCATGTGGGTTAGCACCAGATGTGGCCTCCCCAGAGCCAGCCGCTCCTAGTGGTGGGAGGTTTCCTCTTGGGCCTGAAAGGTTTTAAGGTCAAAGTTTAATTATGAACAGCTGCTTGTCCAGAGTGGACCCTCCTCACAGCATACAATACCTGCTGCGTTACAACACAATACTCTTCACCATTGTGAATGACGGGAAGTGAGAGCCAACGGGCATTGGTTGCAACAAAAGAGGTACGGGATGGGGATAAGGAAAAAAAATTTAGCTATTGAGATGGTGAAGCGCTGGGGCAGGTTGCCCAGAGAGGCTGTGCCCTCCGGGCCAAAAAGCATCTCCATCCTTGGAGGTTTTCAAGGCCTAAATAAATAAAGCCTTGAGCAACCTGGTCCGATCTGACAGCTGACCCTGCTGTGAGCAGGAAGCTGGGTTGGAGACCTCCTGAGGTCCTTTCCAGCCTGAATCATCTTGCATTTCTTTCCACAGCAGGACTTCCCTTATTGATGGTAGGGAAAGCACTTAGGCCCTCTGTGACCACAGAAGTAAGTCAGACGTAAGTATGGTCAGAACAACTGCAGCAGTCCTGTCCTCTTCCAGTCAGTGTTGCTCAGGTGTAGGACTGTTTCACAGGTACCCCCAAACAGCCCTGATCATATCCTTTATTTCACCCCCTGCTTCCCCCCCTCCTTTTCCCCCTTTCAAGTTCTTCCCTTTTATCATCCTCATGCTTGTCCACACAAACAGCCCACCTCTGCTTACCCTGTTCCCACTGGTCCTCATTTTGTTTGCTTTGTGCATTCACTGGGCTTTTCTGTGCATTCATCTGGCTTTTACTGTGCTTTACTGTCAGCACAGTAATTCCTACCAGTGCCAGCAGTTCCATTAAACTAATACCTCCTTTTATTATGTGTAGTGTCCTGCAGTTCCTCACGCTCTTATCCTGCTGGAGTCGCCACAAGTCAGGGGAGCCATCTGCACACACACACATTAACAGCTGACACAAGAGAGCTTCAGCATGGGGGACCTTCAGAAACTTGAGGGTTTGTCCAACAGAAGCCTCAGGAAGTTTTCCAAGGAGAAGGGGCAAGTCCTGCACCTGGGGAAGGATAACTCCCTGCATCAGGGCAGCATGGGCCCTTACCAGCAGAGGAGTGACCCTGAGGAGATGGGCCTGGTCATCGTGAGAAATCCCACACGAGCCAGTGGGGCACACTCATTGCAGATAAGGCCAGAGGTCCATGGGCTGCATTAGGAAGAGCTTGGCCAGCAGACCAGGGGAGCCATTATCCCCCTTGTCTCAGCACTGCTGTGGCCACAGCTGCAGCAGTGTGTCCCAGGGTGGGGCTCCCAGGAGCTTCTCTTGGTAGTGGGAAACAGCATGAGAAGGGGAAACAGCCACAAACTGCAACTTGGGAGGTTCAGGCTGGACATTAACGTGAATAAACGTCACTCAAAGAGTAGTGCTGTGCTGCCAGAGATCACCCAGAGGGAGTCTGTGATCATCCCCTGGCTCTGTGTTTCAAGGAACAGCCAGTGAGGATGGAGAGACACTGGTAAAGGGAGGGAGATCCTGGAGTGAGAGAGAGCAAGGTGGGGAAGCAGGTTTACAGTCTGCAGGGACACAACAGCAGGCATGGGACAGTGTAGGACAGCCTGTGGTGGAGACAGTCGAGGGCACAGGCAAGCCTGAGGGCCGCTTGTCCCCCAGGGGACCCCAAGAGATGTCGTGTCCTTGTCCTCCTCTCGGCATTGCACACCCCCACATGCAGCCTGCCCCCAGGAAGAGCCCTAGGAAACGTGGGAGGAAAGGATCTGCCTTCCCAGGGGCTGGGTGTCCATCCTTGCCCATTTTGCTTGATCAAACACATCAAGGTTGACTTGACATTAGAAACACCAGCACATTTCCTTTGCCTGCTTGTAGTCAGTGATCACAATTCTCTGCTCAGACCAGCCCCTGGGGAGTCTTTGTTGCTCATGGCCCTCAGTGGGACCCGCTAACACTCAAAGAAACCTTGGGCTTTGGTTCTGACTTTGACTTCTTGAACATTTCATTCGATCTCTTTCCACTAGCTGTGTTCATGGATTCAGCACCAAATACACCACGGGGATCTCTTCCCGTAATTTTCTTCAAGTCTTGTATGGCTAATTGGAGAAGTTGGATTGTGTCACAGTGGTGGGGTGCCCTGTGGTGGGAACGAGTGGTGGCCCCAGTGTCTTGGTGCTGCTCTGCATGGGAGGAGGTGCCTGGAGAGAGCAGTGCTGTGCGTGGGGAGTGCTGCCAGGCTGGGGAGCTGGGGAGCCCTTGGAGGTGAGGAGGTGACTTGGCTCGCAGGGCCCAGGCTGCCCTGGTGGCCAGAGCCAGGGATGCTGGTAGCCTGCTGCCTTCTGTGCACTGAGGTTCAGGCCTTGAGTTTCCTCAGCTCTTGCCAGGATCTGCAGCCAGATATGCCACATAGACTGTGAAGTACATATAAATATGCCACTTAGCGTATTTGGAGTACAAGAGGTCATCTTTTTTCACCTTTTTTCACCCACACAGTTAACAAGGAAAAAGTCTTGCCACAGTGGAGCACTCGGAGGCACTCTTTCACGTGGCAGTGCCACAATTATTAGCTTTTTAAATAGCCAAAATAAGGAAACTTCCAAAGACAAAGTATTTCTCCAGAAAATAATACGCCTTTAAAACCAGTTCTCCCAGATGCGCAGTGACAACAGTGAGTCGTGATGCTCAAGCACTTGCCTGCAAGTCAGCAGGAAATACTTCAGGGGTCATAGCTGAGAAGCAGCTTGCAAAGCTGAAGTTGTTTTGTGCAGATAACTTGCAAGCCCCCTCAGAATTAAGTTCCTCAATTTTCCACATGCTCCTCTCTGTTCTAGGGGAGTCATTTCTGAGCTGACAGATCAGGTGTCCAGCTCAGCTGAGCACGTTTTGCAAGGTGTCACTGAGCTGGTTGAGGCTGCAGGCTCTGAAGCTCTTTCCAGGGTCTCCAGCTGGGATTCTGACTAGAATCCAGTGCGTCTCCTTTGTCCTAGAGGGAGAAAAGAAACCCACATAGCTGGGTCATCATGTCCATCAGGAAACTGAAAGGCCAGCAGTAGGCACCTTGGCTTGATAGATGATTGTGAGGTTTTTTGTATCTCATCATCTGATGGGCCAGTGTATTAGACAGGCACAGAGTCCTTGCTGTGCTGCCAATGCTCTCCCTAATGCAGCCCAGGAAACCACAGACTGCCTTTGCCATGAGGACATGTTGCTGGCTTATGCTGCTAGATGCTGCGTACCTTCTCTGCCAAGCTGCCTTCCAGCCAGTCAGCACTCAGTGTGTCCTGGTGCAACACATTCCATTTCCTTTGGTGGCACTTCATGAGGTTCCTCTGTGCCCTTTTTTCCAGCCTGCCAAGGTCCTTCTGAATGGCAGCACAAACATCTATTGTATCATGCCTGTATCGTAGGGGAGGATTGTGTCTTAGAAGCTCATAGGTCTTTGGGAGACACAGGGCCATGCAGGTGACTGTGTGGTCACTTGTGTGTCTGCAGGTGATGGGCCAGAAGCAAGCGCATAGGTGGGAAACTGTCTATGAAGTCACTTGTGCCTTTTTACCTGATAGGCCAGCAGCAGGCACATGGCTTGGATGTTGATTGTGAGGTCACTTCTGCCTGAGTACCTGTTTGGATAGCAGCAGGCACATGGCAAGCCCAGTCCTTCAGAGAAGCTGAAAGGCCTGCTGCAGGCAGGTGGGCTTGGAAGAGGACTGTGAGGTTGGAAGAGGACTTGTAAAGGATCAGCTGGTAGGCCAAAAGAAGGCTGACGGGTGGGGACATTATGATGAGAGCAGTTGTTTCTCAGAAGCACCTCAGATGGTAGGAGGCATGTACCGTAAAGGTGAAAGTGATGTCACTTCTGTCTGTGCAGGTGATGGGCCAGCAGCAGGCACATTGCTGGGAAAGCGGCAGTGAGGTCACTTCTGTCTCAGCCTCTGATCCACTAGCAGCAGGCTCATGGCTGGGGCCAATGGCTGCCCAAGCAGCTGGTACACCAGTAGTAGGCACATGGATTGGATGTTGATTGTGAGGTGAATTGTCTGTGAGTGCCTGGTAGGCCAGTAGTTGGCCTCTGGCTTGATACTGTCTTTGCCATGTCCCTTCTTCTTGATGACTTGATTGAAAGCAGCAGCTCATTTGCTTGGATGCTCCTTGTGAGGTCACTGCTGCCATAGTACCTACTAGGCTATGCACAGGCACAGGGCTAGGATGTTGACTTTGTGGTCTCTCCTGTCCTTGCAGGTGCTAGGCCAGCAGCAGGTGCATGGCTTGGATGGTGACTGTGAGGTCACTTCTGCTGGAGGACCTGATTGGGTAGCAGCAGGCACAGAACTGGGTCTTCATGTCCATCAGGGAAGCTGAAAGGCCAGCAGCTGGCCCTGGGCTTGGAAGATGATTGTGAGGTTCTTTGTATCTGATCAGCTGATGGGCCACTGAGAGGCTGTTGGGCAGCAATGTTGTTCTTGGGTGAATTGTGTCTCAGAAGCTCCTAATCTCAGAGGAAGACCATGGCTGTGAAGGTGACAGTGATGTCCCTTCTGTCCCTGAAGATGAGGGTCCAGCAGCAGGACATGGGTGGAGGAGGGCCTGTGAGGTCACCTCTGTCTGTGCAGCTGATAGGCCAGCAGCAAGTAGACAGCTTGGATGTTCATTGTGTGGTCACTTATAACTGAGTAGCTGAAAGGCCAGTAAGAAGCACCTGGCAGTGAAGGTGACTGTGAGGTCACTGCAGTCTCAGCTATTGATAGGCCATCAGGAGGCACATGGCTTGGATGTTGACTGGGAAGTTACCTCTGCTGTAATACCTGATTTGATAGCAGCAAGCAAATAGTTGGGTCATGTGCATGAGAGAAGCAGAAGGGCTGGCAGCAGGCCCCTTGGCTTGATAGATGCTTGTGAGGTGACTTCTGAGCAGCTGATAGGTCAGCCTGTAGCTCAGGCCTAAGGCAGGTTTTTGTGAGGTCACTTCTGCCTGAGTGCCTGATAGGCCAGCAGCAGGCACATGGGTTAGAATTTGACTGTGGGGTCGCTTCTGACCTCACTTAGTACCTGATCTGGTGGCAGCATGTTCATAGGTGGATCATGTCCATCCAAGAAGCTGACATATTAGCAGCAGGCACCTGGGCTTGGAAGATAATGATGAGGGTACTGGTTTCTGACAGGCTGATATTCTCACAATCTCAAAGGCCACTTTGAGGCACATGGCTGTGAAGGTGACTGTGAGGTCACTCCTGTCTCTGCAAGTGATGGGCAAGAAAGAGGCCTATGGGTAGGACCTCACAATCAACATAGCAGCCATGTCCTCTTTGCCTGCCTCTCCCTGCCCTTCCACCCATATCTTGTGTTGCCTGGGATGAGTGGTGGTGTGATGTGCTTCTCGTCCTCAGAATGGCTCCTTCCAGATGCTGGCCAGTGAGGTTCCTGTAAAAGGAGTGACCTCACCATCAACATCACAGCTGTGTCACCTTTGCCTTTCTCTTCCACTCCCCTCTTCTGAGGCCTCCTCTCTTCTGGATCCCACATTCAACATCCAAGCCATATCTCCTTTACTGGCATCTCCCGTACCCCTGCACTTGAACCTTCTTCTTCCCTGTCCCCATGGGATTACACACATCTGGCAGACAGTTCACATGGCAGGATGAAAATGAGCTCCTGGGGAAGGCAGGCTGGGGTGGCGAGGAGGTGAAGGTGTGCTCTGTGCAAAGGGGTGGCTGGAGTGCACAGGGCTTTGCCTTGGAGATGGTGACAAGCCAGTCCAAAGCACTGCATAAATGGACAGTAAGGCAGGTGGAAAATGGGCTGGACCATTGGGCCAAAATGCTGTGATCAGTGGCACAAGGTCCAACTGGTGGCTGGTTACTAGTAGTATCCCTCAGTGATCATCAGCACATGGGGCAACACTGTTCAATATCTTCATGAATGTCCTGGGCCATGGGATGGAGCGCACTCTCAGCGTGTCTGTGGACTATGTGCAACTGGGGCAAGCCCCTGAGCAAGCTCCTGTAGTTCCCTCCGAGAGAGCAGGGGGTGGGACTAGGTGACATCCAGAGGGTTCTTCCACGCTAAATACCGTCATCCAGCGAATCTTTCCCTGGAGACCTCTGCAAAGACAGAATAGTGAGAGGGAGAAGACAGGACAGGGAGGCAGAAGAAGACAGAGGAAGTATGTGCTTTGAAATCAAATGCTTCCTCAGAACAAAGTTTCTCCATTCAGCGTGCTGGTAGAAAATGTATTGGGATGAATAATGGGACACAAATCTGTATACTCAAAGAGAAGGAGTCAATACTGCATTGCATGCACTTGCTGATGCTAACAAAAAAGAAAGAAAAGATTCACTAGAACTGAAAAAAAATGGAACTTCTGGAACTGAGTATGTGTTCTATTCAGTTTTTACACAGAGTTATTTTTTGGATAGGTTTCAACTTTGGGTGAATAATTTTCATTCAGGCCTTTGCTTGTATGCCCACCTCTAGGGGCTGTTGCTGCCTGAGATGCCCTGGGGTCAATGTGTTCCCCTGCCTCTAAAGGGAAGTGCAGACAGCTGGATTAGCCAGAGACATCTGCACTGAAGGGGTCTGGCATGGGGTGAGGTTAGTCTCACCTCTGATGTCACCTCAAGTGGTGTCACACTTCATTGATGGTGCAGGGGATGAAAAGGGAGTGTGGCTAGATTCAATGGGACACCTATAAGATGTCACTATAACACAGGTATGTCATTTGTGCAAATGTGGCCATCCAAAAAAACAGTGTTTCCTTGAAGTTGGTCACCCTGTTTTCCTCTGTTGGTCAAGAGACCTCAACACCTCAGTGTGATGTGCTCTGTACAAAGAGTGAGGGGTGGCATGGACAGCTGTGGGCAGGGGGTGGTGCTGGGGCACTGGGATCTGTGCGAGACACAAAAACATCTTGTTTAATGGTGCAGGCCTGATCATACCAGAAATGTTTAGAAAATTACATTTAAAATGAAACAAGAAGGAAATAAAGAAAGAGATTTAAAGCAAATTATTATTTTTTATACTTTCCAGCTTTTAAATTTTTTGTGTTCTTATTGTTATTCTTGCTTTGTTCTTTTTTTTTGTTTGTTTGTTTTTTTTTTTTTTGATAGATGACCTTGTGTTTCCACTGCTCTGTCTATTAGGCTGTGAATGTAATCTCAGTGATCTCTCATGTATTTCCACATATCCTGATTAAATTGACCATTTCTATAAGCCCTCTTTGCATCAGATGATCTGGGTGTATGCACTTTCCATCGTTTCACAGTTTTCTTCCTCCCCTTGCTCTTTATCATTCAGATACATCTCAATTCTCCAGTTGCTGCTCTGAGCTTCTGGGAGTCTGAAGCTTGCCTCGTCTTTCAGCAGTCTCATTGTCTCTTTAGCCAGCTCCTTTGTTCTGCTTCTTGTCTGTCCTTTCCTATACATCTGTTGAAAACATTTCAAGGAAGGTTATGTCTTGTGGGCAGTGAACCTCACTGGAGGCACCTTGGACTTGGCATAGAGTTGAGGAGTGTCTTTTGTCTTTTATTAAACTGTTTCAAACTTTATTTTGGCTTCATCGCAATTAAGATAAATCCTTCTGTGCCTGTTTGCAGCTAGTTCTCTAAGGAAAGCAGGTGGGAATTGGTGCACATGAGCTGTAACCTTCAGCTACAGACTTGAGAGGAGAAGGGTTAGATTTTAACCAGAGTGCTCTAAGTCCCCAGTGGCTGATGAGGGAACTGGCAGGGCTGGGGAGCTGGGGAGGAAGGTTGTCCATACATGTCTCCTATCAAAAATACTGCTTGTCCTACCTGCCCAGACTTCATTAGGAGACCCAGTGGGTCAGTATGAATTGGAGAATGTGGGTATGGCTTATTCTGAAAACGGAAGAATAAAGAAAGCTTAAGAAGCAGACATCGTTCTTTTTCAGGTGCTCACTGAAATCTGCCTAATTTCCATACTCCCCTGAAAGCTTCCCAATTAGCCACACAAGACTTGAAGAACTGAAGGAAATTATGGAAAGAGGCATGGCTCCTTAGGGGTTTTGGCATTTTAATGACCCCTCGGGTGTATCTGGTGCTGAGCCCATGAACTGCAGATGCTGAGAAGAAACTGAAGAAACCTCTCAAGAAGTTGAAGTCAGAAGCAAATCCCAAGTTTCTTGGAGCGTTAACAGGTCCCACTGAGGGCCATTACCAACAAAGTCTCCCCAGGGGCTGATTAGAGCAGAAAGTTGGAGGCCCTGATTGCAGGTAGGCAAAGGCAATGTGCAGGTGGCTGTGATGCCAAGTCAACCTGGATGTGTGTTATCAAGCAGAGCAGCCAGGCACTGACAGCCAGCCCCTGGGCAGGGTGATCCTTTCCATCATGCATTGCTCAGGGCTCTTCCTGGGGGCAGTGTGCGGGTGGGGGTGTGCAATGCCGAGTGCAGGACCATGATACAGCACCTCCTGGGCTCCCAAGAGACAAGGAGGCAGCAAGGCCACAGTGCTTTAAGGAATGGTGTCTTCTCATGAGCCTGGCTGGCAGAGACACCAGCCATAGCCAAGAGGACAAAGACCTGGCTGTGTTGGGAGGTGTCAGCCTTGGTAGTGCCCCTGGCCATCTCCACCACAGGCCATCCTATGCTTTCCCACACCTGTGCCTGTTTCCTTGCAGACTGTAGACACCCAACCTGCTTCCCAACCTTGCTCTCACCCCGGGATCTCCTGACCTCTCCTGATGTCTTCCTGTCCTCACTTGCTTTTCCCTGAAACACAAAGCCAGGGACTGACCACAGACTCCCTCTGGGTGACCGGTAGCACCACAGCACTACCCTACGAGTGACATTTTCTTTTCCTAATGTCATATCTAAACCCCACAAGCTGCTGTTTGGGGCTTTTTCTCTTTCTCATGCTGTTTCCCACTACCAAGAAAAGCTCCATCATTTCTGAAACCACCCTTCAAGCAGTCACAGGCTCCTGCTCTACTGCCCTTCGCCTCCATTTCAGCAGGCTGAAGAAGCTGAGGTCCCTCAACCTCTCCTCACGGATGGGATTATTCCCACCTAGGCACAGGACCTGACACTTCTCTTGTAAATCTTCATGTGGTATCTGTTGTCCGAATCACCTGAGTTTGTCAAGAGTCTTCTGGACTAAAGTTCATCTGTGTCAAAATGAAAAAAAAATAAAGCAAAAAACCCCACACTAAACCAAAACAGTGCCAATGAGCTAAGGGTAAGCAGGGGTGGGGTGGGCTGTATGGGAACAATCAGAATGGTAAAAGATACAAATTAAGAAGGGGAGAAAACAGGAAAAAAAATGAAATTAAAAATGAAGCAAATGATGGTTCACAGCTGCTTTGGGGATTCCTGCCAAGATGCCCTGCATCTGAATAATTCTGCCTGGAGGAGGACAAGAAAGCTGGCCTGCTTCCACTGTCACAGGGAACCTGCGTGCTTTCCCTGACATCAATAAGAGAAGATTAAGAGTGGGAAGAATCACAGACTCCTTCAGGGTGGAAGGGACCTCAGGAGGCCTCTGGCCCAATCTCCCTGTTCACAGCAGGGTCAGCTCTGGGGTCAGACTAGGTTGCTCTGGCTGCCATCCAGTCTGGTCTTGGAAACCTCCAAGGCAGGAGACTGCACAGCCTCTCTGGGCAACCACTTCCAATGCTTGACCATCCACATAGTGGAAAAGCTTTTTCTTATCTCCTGCATGAATGTCTCTTCTTTCAGCTAATGCCCATTGTCTCTTGTCCTCCCACCATGCACCCTGGTGAAGAGCCTGTCTCCATCTTCTGGATGACCTCCTCGTAGCCGTTGGAAGGCTGCTATGAGGTCCCTGCAAAGCCATCTCTTCTGCAAGTTGAAGAAGCCCCATTTCCTCACAGAGCAAGTGCTCCAGCTCCCTGACTACTGTGAAGACCCTCAGCTGAATTTGCTCCCAATTATCAGCCTCTCTCTTGGTCTGGGAAGCCGACACTAGATGCAGTGTTCTCTACGTGGTCTAATGAATACTGACTAGAAGGCAATCATCATTCCCCTCGACCTCCTGGCTGTGCTCCTGCTCAGACAGTCCACGATGCTTCCGGCCATCTTTGCTGCCAGGCAACACTGATGGCTCATGTTTTGCCTCCTGTCCACCAGGACCCTCAGGTCCTTTTCCACAGAGGTGCTCCCCAGGCACTCAGGCCCCAGCCTGTAACACTGTGGGGTGTTGGTTTCTCCCAGGTGCAAGACCTGGCATTTGTCCTTGTTGAATTTTCTGAGGTTCCGGACAGCCCATTCCTCCTGCCTGTCTAGGTGCCTCTGAGTGGCAGCCCTCAAGCATATGACTAGGCCCTCCCACCTTCAGTTTGGGGTCATCTACAAGCATGATGACTGTTGCTTCCTGCGTGTAACTAATACAGATGATAAACAGGACAAGTTTCTGGAGAGATCGGCTGTGCTCCACTTCTCCCTGGCCTTCAGGAAGAGTGCTACCCATTCACCACTGCCCTCTGAGCCTGACCATCCAAGCAGCTTTTCACCCATCAGGTCGTCTACTCTTCTGGACTGTAACATTCTAACATGCATGCAAGAATATTGTGGGAGACAGTGTCAAACACCTTGCTGAAGTCTGGGTAAAAGACATTGACTCTTCTCCATCCACAAATGCAGTTATTTATTCATAGCAGGCAATCACATTGGTGAGGCACAATCTTCCCTGGGTAAATCCATGCTAAGTGTTCCCTGGCAACTTCTTCTCCTTCATGTGCCCAGAAATGTGATCTGGGAGGATTCCTTCCATGACTCACTCCTCACCAAAGTGAGGCTGAACTGCCTGCAGCTCCCCAGGTTGCCCTTGTGGCCTTTTTGGAAGATGGGTGCAACATTTGCCTTTCTGCAGTCATTGGGACTTCGCCCCCATCTCCACAACCTTGCAAAGATGGTAGCAAGTGGCCTTGCAGTGACAGCAGCCAGCTCTCACAGCATCCTCACATGCAGCCCATCCAACCCCCCTGACTGGTGTAGTTTGAATTCTCACAAGGAATCCCTCAATAACCTCATCCACTGTTGGCTGCTTTTCTCCTCTGGAGCCCTGACTCAAGGCACAACAGCCCAGGAGACCTTGCTTGTGGAAATGGAAGCTAACCATCGGTTGAGTTCCTCAGACCTCTCTGCATCTGCTGCTAGAGGATTCCCTGTCCCATTTAGCAGGGAGGCCACAATTTCCTTTTTATTCTTTGATTCTTACTGGAGCAGTAGCAGCTCATCTTCATGCCCTTGACGTCCCCTGTAAGTGTCAATCGTAGGGGAGCTTTTTCTTCCCTAACACCATGCCTAAGACACTGGACAATATTTCTAAATTCCTCCTTGGCCTCTCCCTTCTTCCCCCTGCTGTATGCTGCCCTATTACCCTGGAGCTCAGCTGTGAGGTCCCTCTTTAGCCAAGTTGGTCCCCTGAGGTGTCTGCTAGTTTTAGCAAGTATCGGGATGGCCCATCCTTGTGCTTGGCAGGTCTGTCCTTAAAGACCTGCTGGCTTTCGGAGCTCCTGGGCCCTTGAGATCTGCCTCCCCTGGCATCCCGCACCAGTCCCCTGAACAGGCCAGGACGTCTGCTCCTCTGAAGTCCAGGGTCTGTACTCTGCCACTGTCCTTCCTCACTCCCTCCAGGATTTTGACTGCACATTTACTAAATCCCACTCCAGCCCAGGGACTTCTAAACCAAGCCCATACTGACTCATCTGAATTAACATCTGAACCATGGGTAAATGAACTCCCTTCTTGTCCCAGCTTAGGTTCCTGCCTAGTGAAGGGATAGGAACAGGTGCTTCCTGAGTGGGATATTTCCACCGCTTGCAGATAACCCTCCTCTGACGAGACAAATTGCAATGCTGGATCAGTCTTCCTTCAGTGCTTAGAGAGGGACCCTCAGTGATCATTTTAGTCTACTTCAGGGAACATTTCCCAGGAGGAGGGAGCACGAGGGACAGAGAAATTTGTGTCTTCAGCTGGGCCTCTGCTCCTGAGTGGGGCCAGGCTCCTGGGATGGAGGGAGCCCATGGCAACCTGGCAGGCGCTGCAGAGACACAGCTCTGTCCTGGTGCAGCTCCTCTTAAAGGAGCAGCAAGACTCAGGGTGCTGTCTGCAGGTGCCAGGATGAGATGAGCGACTCAGAAGTTAAAGACAGTCAGCAACAGGAGGACAGCTGAGAGCAGCACACTCTGAGCAGAAATCCTCACTGCCCTTGACACAGTAAGTATCTGGCTGCAGGGCAACACTGCTGTGGTTCCCAGAGGTTTCTTCTGCAGCTGGCACCTTCCAGAGCTGAGAGGGTCTGTCAGGGTGGCTCTCCCAGCTTCTCCTGTTTGGAGCAGGTGGTGCTTTACAGCAGGGATTAGCTTCCACACTATCACAGGGACAGGGCATCATGGCTACCTTCTCCCAGGAACAGTGCATGGGTGTGAAGCCAGGGAGTGCACCCAGGTCTGCCCAATGCTGCATTTCAGAGCAGTGTCCCTGTGCCCCAGGGTGCTGTGTGCCTGGGGCAGTGAGTCTGCCTGCCCAGGGAACTCCCCATGATGGTGCTGCAGGGAGAAGCTGTGGGTGGAAGGAGTGACCCCCATCAGGGCAGGTTCCTTCTCCTCTTGAGAGGGTGCTGCTTGGGTCAGGGCTGCTCTCAGCTCCAGCTCACCCCCAACACATTTTCTGAAGGGGACTTTGCACAAGGAAAGTTTATGCTGGTCATACCTGCAAAGGGCAGAGCTTTCCTTCCTGAGTCTGTGCTTAATCTCCTCATCTTTTGACAGGGCTGGAATGGAAACAGAGTTGTTTAGTTTAAAGTAACTGCAACTCCTAAACTGTTTCACAGAGAGATCAAAAGGTCTGCAAGGAACCTCAGCAAATCCCTTCAGCCACCCCTCTGCCTATGAGCAGCACCACCATAATCTTTATTAGCCTCCTCAGGGTTGGGCTTAGTTGCTCCTTAGCACCTGCAAACCTGAAGGTATCTGCCCCTGGGACAGTGCCAGGCAGCAGCAGGATGATGCATGAAAGAGAGGAAACTTCTCACAGGAAAGGCTGTGGGAGGGGGGATGTGGGCAATTCCCTGACAGCTTCTGCAATGCAGATGCCTTCCCCTGAGCCAGCCCCTGTGTCTCCTCTGCCACCCAGCAGAGCCTCTGCCCTCAAGGCCACAGCATCCAGGGCAGGAGACACCTCCTTTGCAGTCCAGGCTCCAGGAGAGCAGATGTGCGTCTCTCCTGTAGGTGCCCACTTTACCACTGCCTGAGAGAGGGACTGAGAGCAAAACCTGCTCTGCAGGGGGATGTGCACAGCTGAGTAAGATGCAGGCTTTCCTGTGTGCCCATGTGGAGGTGTTTGCATGGGAGTGAGGGGTCCAAGACCCCTCCTAGCCTGTGGGTCTTTGGGCCATGCAGTCTGTAGGGCTGGGGAATGCGCCAAGTCTCCCTAAGGAGACATCCCCTTTTGGACAATGCAACAGAAACACTTTTGCCCCTCAGGATTCTCTCGTAATGGAAAAAGCCAAGGATTTCTATCCCTTCAATAGATGTGCCCCATGTGTGGTGAGAAACTGTCCCACCACCCCAGTCCAAATACATGCTGCTGTTTGCTATCTCCATGTACCCAGTGTGGCAGATCATCTGGTGAGAGCTAAGGAACTGAAGTTACAGGTGAGTTTCAGATATGAAAAATCCGTTTTGTTCTGGAGTCATACTTGTGGTTTGGCTGCGTATCAGGACTACACTTGTGTGCACACCCCGAGCACTTTGGTCATTAGCTCCTTGCCTGGCCCGAGAATTTCCTGGCCAGTCATCTGCACAGATGGACAGGTTTTCATGAGAGGATGGACCAGCTTGAAGCTAGATGATTGACTGGACCTAGACAATTAAATAGTTATGGCAGCCCTGCAGGTGGGAATTTCTGAAGGTTCTAGAAATCCGCCCCATGGCAAATCCTGCTGTGTCTAGTCCAATTTGTATGCCGAAATGTGTTGATAAATATCCTGGGTGGAGTGTCCCAAAGTGTCCTTGCTGCAACAGTGATCTGATTGTGCACAGCTAAGACATTTGTAAAGAGTCAACTAAAAAGTGTTCCTGCAGTAATTGTCACATACTATGCAGTTAAGGTGTATCAAGAGCAATGAATTATGCATGTGCTGGGTGGTCACGTGGGTCCCCAGCCAACTGGATTAGAGCTGAGCCAACCAGGGTTTCAGGAGTCTCACCTAATCCCGCTGACAGCACTGCAAGGACACTTTGTCACTGCACAATGACGGACCATCCTGTTTTGATTCTGAGTGTGTGTGTAACAAGCAGGGCTGACTCCTCTGGAGCCCATGGACAGAGGACCCTGCTCCTTATGGCAGATTCAGAAAGCACAGACCAAAGCACAAGTAGAGGAGGTGAAGGAAGGTTCTCCTAGTGAGGAGAAAGGACATGTGGGCAGTTGCTTAGAGAAATGCTGTGGGTTTTGTTCAAAGTCAGTCCTAACTTGTCAATATCTTCTCCTCCCGGCACAGTCCCCCACAGCCCAGAGGAAGCAAATGTTCAACAGCAGCTCCCTTAATGAGTTCCTCCTCCTGGGGTTCGCGGACACACGGGAGCTGCAGCTCTTGCACTTCTCGCTCTTCCTGGGCATCTACCTGGCTGCCCTCCTGGGCAACGGCCTCATCATCACAGCCGTAGCCTGCGACCGTCACCTCCACACCCCCATGTACTTCTTCCTCTTCAACCTCTCCCTCCTCGACCTTGCCTCCATCTCCACCACTGTCCCCAAATCCATGGTCAATTCTCTGTGGGATACCAGGGCCATTTCCTACTCAGGATGTGCTGCCCAGGTCTTTTTGTTTCTCTTCTTTATTTCAGCAGAATATTTCCTTCTCACAGTCATGGCGTATGACCGCTTTATTGCCATCTGCAGACCTCTGCACTACAGCATGCTCATGGGCAGAAGAGCTTGTGTTAGAATGGCAGCAGCTGCCTGGGGCACTGGTTTTCTCAATGCTCTCCTGCACACTGCGAACACATTTTCAATACCACTCTGCCAAGGCAACACAGTGGACCAGTTCTTCTGTGAAGTGCCCCAGATCCTCAGGCTCTCCTGCTCAGACTCCTACCTCAGGGAAGTGGGGCTTCTTGTGTTTATTGTCTTTTTAGTCTTTGTGTGTTTCATTTTCATTGTGGTGTCCTACGTGCAGATCTTCACAGTCGTGCTGAGGATCCCCTCTGAGCAGGGCCGACACAAAGCCTTTTCCATGTGCCTCCCGCACCTGGCCGTGGTCTCCCTGTTTATCAGCACTGGCATGTTTGCCTACCTGAAGCCCCCCTCCCTCTCCTCCCCAGCTGTGGATCTGGTGGTGTCTGTTCTGTACTCGGTGGTGCCTCCAGCAGTGAACCCCCTCATCTACAGCATGAGGAACAAGGAGCTCAAGGAGGCACGGAGGAAACTGATCCAATGGGTCCAATGTCAGCACCAATAACCATCCCATGTGCATCACCTCATCACTCCCAGGGTATCTGTGGTCACGGCTATAGGTTGTTCATTTCTTTCTCTTTTCTATGTTATATTCGTATTAAATGGAAAATACTTAGGTTCATCCTGCTTCTCCTCCAGAATCTCTCCTCTAAATCTGACCCAGAGAACCTGTTGAAGCAGGAAGCCAGGCTTCCTCCTTCATCAGCAGAGGTGGGGGAACCTCAGAGCCTCCTAGTCTGAGCTCCCTCAGATGCCCTCAGGGCAATGAGGAGAGTTTCCCTTTGCAGTGTCTCTTTCGGCACTGACACCCAGGGACCTCAAGGGGTCAGTCAGGCTTGTATAAGTATAGACGGGATGAGACCATAGGTCCCGTGTCCTTTAGGAGAGCTCAGCTCCCCTGCCAGAGTCAGGGTGTGATCTCACACCCGTCTCCTGTGAGGGTGGCAGCTGGCTGTCACCATGGGCTGGTCCCTTCCCTCTCCAGTGCGCCAATGTTCACAGCAGAGCAGGAGGGGAGGGGAGGAGAGTCTGGATGCAGCCTGTGGGGACAGACCCTTTTCCTCTCAGGACCGTCCCACCACTGCCACAGCAGGCATTTCCTTGCTGCAGCCTTTGCATGGGGGCTGCAGCTTTTCTGGGAGACACATCCACCAACAGCAGCAGGACTTTCTCTTTTCAGGGCTGTCCTCCTCATTTCCACCCTGTCCTGCTGTGCTCTCATGTGTGTATATGGCCTCAGTGCTCTTGTAACATGGTGCTTCCTTGTGCATTTCTGTGAGCTCAGGCATCACCAGGCCCTGGGCACCCTTATGCCAGATCTGGATTGAAAATATGAAAAATAACATTTTTATGTTATATGAAAATATGAAAATAACATTTCCATGTGACCTGCCTGAAGTCCGGCCTTTCTTCAGAAGATGGAGTCAAAAATATGCTCAAGGCAATGCACCACCAAGGGATCCAGTGTTCTGCTTGTGAACTCCATGGGAGCCAGGGGATGAGCTCAGAGTCCCCAGTAATCTGTTAGGGACTGAGGACTGGATTCATGGCTCATTTCTCAATGACCAGTGAGCAGTGGAGATGGAGAATGGTCTCTGAATTGCCTGCCTGGGGCTATCTCACAGGTGACAGTGCTGATGACAGATGCCCATCCTTCTGGAGGGGAATCTGAAGCCCCAGGAGAGCTCAGGGGATCTCCAGGGTCAGCATGTACCTGGGGGAGGGCAGTGAGTGGGGCCTCACAAAGTGAGGGATGGTCCACAGTGGAGTGACCAGAAGGTAGAGCACTAAACCCAGGTATGCATGGGAAAACGAGGGCTCTGCAATCCCTGGAGAGGCAGTGGGGACCCAGGAGGTCCAGGGAAGGGGCCCTGGAGAGTGATTCCTGCACCTGCAGTGAAACACCACAGGCTGGAGCTAGTGCCCACCCAAACACATCTCCTGCCATTACAAGTGCCCTGGGGTCACTCCGAGCACCATCCATGAGCACAGAGCTGTGTCAGCAGTGTCAGTGGTGGTGATCCCTGTCCAGCTGGGTCTGCTTCCTGCCCCAAACAGCTCAGCCAGTGTGGAATAACCCCGTAGCCTCACAGCCCACTCGCCCTGCAGAGCAGCACCACCAGCCTGGGGCCCTGCAGGGAGCACAGGGCAGGGGTGCAGGAACAGCCAGGCCAGCACGGACACAGTGACCTGGGGAAAGGCTCTCTGGGGAGCGGGGATGTCCCAGCAGAAAAGCAGGGCAGCATTCAGAGATAGGAAATGAGAAGGAGAAGCAGGTTTCTCTGGTCACCAGCTTGGGGCAGGCTGCTCTGTCCCTGGGGCAGCAGGAGCTGCTGGAGGGGCTGCAGGGCCAGGGCTCTGGTGCTGTGCTGGGCAGCGGGGTGGGCATGGAGGGGCTGCAGGCAGAGAGGGAGGGGGATCTGCTGGGCACAAGAGCAGGGGAGACAGAGAGTGAGACTGAGCGTGACCAGTATCATTGCAAGGCCTCCTCCCTTTTGCTGGGGAGCTGCTCCCCTTGTCCTTGGGCTTGGCCTGAGTTATGCTGTGGACATGCCTGTGCCTGGCCCTGCATCTCTGGAGTGCTGACCTGACTCCCCATCTCTACCTCAGACCTGCCTCCACACTACAGTGAAGAAGGTCCGGGCAAGGGACTCTGGGATCCAAAGAGAAGAAGCTTGTAGGTCCAAAAGGGGACCCTATATCCAAAACAGCCAAGGCAATGTTGTGGACCAGTTCTTCTGTGAACTTCCCCAGATCCTCAAGCTCTCCTGCTCAGACTCCTACCTCAGGGAAGTTGGGGTCATTGTGGTTAGAATTTGTTTAGGCTTTGGGTGTTTCATTTTCATTGTGGTGTCCTACGTGCAGATCTTCACTGTTGTGCTGAGGATCCCCTCTGAGCAGGGCCGGCACAAAGCCTTTTCCATGTGCCTCCCGCACCTGGCCGTGGTCTCCCTGTTTGTCAGCACTGGCATGTTTGCCTACCTGAAGCCCCCCTCCCTCTCCTCCCCAGCTGTGGATCTGGTGGTGTCTGTTCTGTACTCGGTGGTGCCTCCAGCAGTGAACCCCCTCATCTACAGCATGAGGAACAAGGAGCTCAAGGAGGCACTGAAGAAACTGATCCAATGGGTACCATGTCAGCACCTGTAACTATCCCATGTGCATCATCTCATCATTCCCAGGGTATTTGTGGTCATGGCTATGGGTTCTTCGTTTCTTTCTCTTTTCTATGTTATATTCGTATTAAATGGAAAATACTTAGGTTCATCCTGCTTCTCAAGAATCTCTCCTCTAAATCTGACCCAGAGACCCTGTTGAAGCAGGAAAGCAGCTTCCTCCTTCATCAGCAGAGATGGGGGAACCTCACAGCCTCCTAGTCTGAGCACCCTCGAACCACTCCCAGTGCAATGAGGAGAGTTTCCCTTTGCAGTGCCTCTTTCGCCACTGACACCAAGGGAACTCAGAGGGATGGAGCCAGGCTTGGACAAATAGAGACAAGGTGAGACCATGGGTCCCATGCCAATTAGGAGAGCTCAGCTCCCCTGGCCACAGTCAGGGTGTGATCTCACACCCCTCTTCTGCGCGGGTGGCAGCTGGCTGTCACTGTGGGCTGGTCCCTTCTCCCTACAGTGCTCCAATGCTCACAGCAGAGCAGGGGTGGAGGAGAGGAGAGTCTGGATGCAGCCTGTGGGGACAGCCCCTCTGCTCCTCAAGACCATTCCCCCACTACCACAGCAAGGTTTTCTTTGCTGCAGCCTTCCTGTGGGGGCTGCAGCTTTCCTGGAGACATGCCCACCAACCACACCAGCACTTTCTCCTGTCAGGGCTGCTTTCTTCACTTCCACACTGCTCTGCTGTGCTCTCATGTGTGAATATGGCCTAAGCGCTCTCCTAACATGGTGGTGGTAGGGTTGTGCTTCCCTGCGCATTCCTGTGAGCTCAGGCAGCAGCAGGCAATGGGCACCCTTATGCCAGATGTGGCCTCCAGAATAACATTTCCATAATAAAAGGGGATCTCCTCAGTGCCGTGCCTGAAGTCTGGCCTTTCTTCAGAAGATGGAGTCAAAAATATGCACCACAAAAACATTGCACCACAAAGGGGCTTGTTGTTCTGCTTGTGAACTCTGTGGGCTCCAAGGCATGAGCTCAGAGTCCCAGTGTGATCTGTTAAGGACTGATTGCTGGTTTGAGGGCTTATTTCTTGATGACCAGTGCCAGTGGAGATGGGGAATGGTCTCTGAATTGCCTGCCCGGGGCTGTCCCATGGGTGACAGTGCTGATGAGAGATGCCCATCCTTCTGGAGGGGAATCTGAACCCCCAGAAGAGCTCAGGGGATCTCCAGGGACAGTGTGTGCCTGGGGTGGGCAGGGAGTGGAGCCTCACAAAGTGAGGGATGGTCCATGGTGGTAACCAGAAGGTAAAGCACTAAATCCAGGGATGCATGGGGAAACGAGGGCTCTGCAATTGCAGGAGAGGCAGTGGGGACCCAGGAGGCCCAGGGAAGGGGCCCTGGAGAGTGATTCCTGCACCCTCAGTGAAACACCACAGGCTGGAGCTAGTGCCCACCCAAACACATCTCCTGCCATTGCAAACACCTGGGGTCACTCTGAGCACTGTCTGTGCACACAGACATGTGCCAGCAGTGCCAGGTGTTGAGCCATGTCTGCCTGGGTCTGCTTCCCACCCTGACCAGCACAGACAGTGCAGAGTCAGGAGTCACCCCAAGGCCCTGTGGTCCCACAGCCCATTCACTCTGGAAAGTAGCACCGCCAGTCTGGGGCCCTGCGGGGAGCACAGGAGAGGGATGCAGGAACAGCCAGGCTAGCACGGACACATTTGCCTGGGCAAAGGCTCTCTGGGGAGCAGGGATGTCCCAGCAGAAAAGCAGGGCAGCATCTGGAGATAGAAAACAAGAAGGAGAAACAGGTTTCTCTGGTCACCACCTCGGGGCAGGCTGCTCTGTCCGTGGGGCAGCAGGAGCTGCTGGAGGGGCTGCAGGGCCAGGGCTCTGGTGCTGTGCTGGGCAGCGGGGTGGGCATGGAGGGGCTGCAGGCAGAGGAGAGGGGGATCTGCTGGGCACCAGAGCAGTGGAGACTGAGAGTTACTGGTGTCACTGTGGGGCCTCCTCCTCTTTGCAGGGGAGCTGCTCCCCTTGTTCTTGGGCCTGGCCTGAGCTGCACTCGGACATGCCTGTGCCTCAATCTACACCTCGTGGGCCCTGACCTGACCCTGTCTCCATCCTGCTGACCTGGCTCCCCATCTCTACCTCAGACCTGCCTCCACATCACAGTAAAGAAAGCTTTGGCAAGGGAAGCTGGGATCCGAGCAGAAGGCGACTGTAGGTCCAAAAGGTGACCCTGTATCCGAAACAGCAACCCTTGCCTGACAGCCCATTTAAAGGTGTAAGGAGAGCTCTGGATTTGGACCCCTACCCAGGTAACACTGCATGCAGAGTCTTAGCTGTGAGGGCAGCCACTTGGGGACTGGTTTTATGATGGGCAGTTAAGAGGGCACGTTTTCCTCTATCACAGCTCAACTGTTTTTGCTATAAAGAGTATGTTGTTGGGAGCAGCAAGAGCGAGGCTGCTCCGTATGGGAAGGGGAACCAGGAGCTGAGGGTGACAGCAAGGCAGGAAGGCAGTGTCCCCACAACGGGAGAGGCCATCCTGCAGTGCCTGGACAAGAGGAGCAGAGCAGAGCAGGTCTGGGGATGGTAACCAGGGTCAGGCACAGTCCAGCGACCACTAGACAAGACTGTAGGGCTTGAACCAGTCCTGCTTTTCGCGGGAGGTTGGACTGGAGACCTCCAGAGAAGCCACCAGAACTCCTCTGCAACTCCATGAGTAGAAAGACCCCAGCCTAGGGGGATGCCGGCGTCCTGTTGCCTGGCTGGGGCTGGATCCTCGGCGTGGGGAGAGGTGGGGAGGGCCGGGGGCCGGGGAGCTGCAGTGCAGGGCTGTTGCCTTTGCCTCCCTCACAAAAGGTCCTGCACTGCCCCCAGGCAGGACCAGGCTGCTCCCCTGTCTCTGTGCTGCCCTTCCAACAGGATGGGATGTGCGAGGAGGGGTTTGGCCTGCTCCATGCTCAGGGCCAGCTCCCCAGGGCTGGCACAGCTTGGCTGGAGGCACCTGCAGCTCTGCAGCCAATGCTCTGGCATGGCCGGCACAGGGCTGAGAGCTCTTAGGGCAGGGCAGAATGAGCCTGGCTGGGAGAGCAGCAGGGGGAAGATCCAAGGGTCCCTGGCTCAGCCCCGGGCTTTGGAAAACTCCCTCATGCATCTGAAGAGGCTCCATCTGCCTCTTCCACCCTGCCCTGTGCTCCCCTCCCCTCAGCCAAAGTGGAGTCCAGAATTGCCTGGGGACTCTCTTCCCCATGGGGAGGAGAGGGAGGGCCTTCACCAGCCCCACACTGCCTTTCCCACCCCCAGCCTTTGCAGTTGCATGTGCCTGGCTCTGCCCACTTGCCTTCACCAAGGTCACAGCTGCACTGGAAGCCCAGGAAAATACCAGTGCTCCTACCCTTGAGCTGGCATCCACCTCGAACCTGGAGCCTGGCTGGCCACTGAGGCACCATCTGTCCATTGCTCCAGCTGCGCAGCCGAGGGCAGGGGTCTTCCCCCCAGTTTTCCTGCTACTGCCCCTGCTCCTGGCACCATCGCTGCTGTGCCCATTTCAAACCTCCTGTCTCCAGACTGCCCTGGGGCCCAATGCAAATATGAAAACGCCCTCCTCTCTCAAATAGCTATGCGTATCTCCTACATTGAGATTTGCCTCTTCCAACCATCTGTGCTCCTTACAGCTACTTGCACAAGGGCTGACATCTCCAGATAATGGGGACTTAGGTTTCATCAGATTTCTTTCTGTACCAGATACTGGATCACGCAGTCTCCTTCAGTCTCAAGTTGGATGGGTTTTTTTCCCAATACACTTTGCAGGTGGGGAAGCCCCAAAGGGCAAGCCTGACCTGAAAGGTGGGGGGAGCCAGACAACAGAGCCTCTCTGAGCCTGACCATCTCCTCCAGTGGTCACCAGCAACTGTGACAGCAGAGACTGTGACATCATAACTGGGTATCCAGGTGGGCACATCAGGTGGGGCAGCACAGGCACAACTGCCTTGGAGGCCAATGGGCACCGAGATGCTTTTCTTTGCTCTAGCAGGGTTGAGAACCTGAGGGACTGATTCAAAGCAGTTTCCTCATAGCACAAGCAAACCCACTCTTCTGTCTCAGTCAAGGCAGGAGGTGGTCACTTCTGCTGAATTTCATGACATAAATTGCATTTCTCCTGGAAGCTAAAGGGGATGTGGTGCTGGCAGGGGAAGATCACTGCAGCATGCAGTGAGGGCATAATCAGGAGAAGCTCACAGCAGTGGTGGGGGAGGAAGTCAGGGCACTGTCACTGTCAGGGAAGCTCAGACTTGTGAGCTTTATTGCTAGCAGATTGCCTCTCCTTGTCAGCTCCTTGATGACCTTTGTCAGGATGTTGTCGTCAATGCACTCCAGAAACCTTCTGGATGACTTCTGCCCTGCTGTGTTGTCCCTCCAGCCTTTATCAGGGCGGTTCAAGTTCCCCCATGAGGACCACGGCTTGCAAATGTGAGGTTTCTTCCGGTTGTGTGAGGAAGGCCTTGTCTGCTTCTCCTCCCTGCTCAGGTGCCTGTAGCTGACACCCAGCACAATGTCACTCATGTTGCTCTGCCCACCAACCCTCACCCATAAACTCTCAACCGCCTCATCATCCGTCCCAGGCAGAGCTCCCTTCCTCCAAGCTGCTCTCCCACATAAAGGGCAACTCCCCCTCCTCGCCTCTCCTGCCTGTCCTTCCCAGACAGCCTGCGTCCATCCACCGCAGCACTCCAGTCCTGTGAGCCATCCCACCAGGTCTCTGTGATCCCAGTGAGCTCAAAGCTCTGCACCAGCACATAGACCTCTCATGCCTTGTGTTTGCTCCCCAGGGTTTTGCCGTTTCCTGCAGGTCCTAACAAACCTGCCCGCCCGCCTGCCTCCTCCCCATGAACCCCAGACCCCACGGCCTCAGGGACACCCTGCACCCCCATGGTCTCGGGAACACCCCTGCGCCCCACAGCTTCAGTGACATCCTATGCCTCCACAGCCTCAGTGACACTCCCGCGCCCCCATGGCCTCAGTGACCCCCCCTGCTCCCTCTGGCCTCAGTGACACCACCAAACTCCCTGGCACCTGGTACCCTGACCCCCACAGCTGTGAGCTTCCCCTAGCAGTGCCCTGACCCCCATAGCCCTGAGCTTCCCCTAGCGGTGTCCTGACCTCCATAGCTGTGAGCTTTCCCCAGCAGTGCCCTGACTGACCACTGCTGTGAGCTTCCCCCAGTGATGCCCTCTGCCCCCACAGATGTGAGCTTCCCCCAGCAGTGCCCTGACCCCTCAGAGGTCTGAGCTTCCCCCAGCAGTGCCCTGACCCAAAACTGCTGTGAGCTTGCTGCAGCAGTGCCGTGCACCCAAGTAGCTGTGAACTTCCTCCAGCACTGCCCTGACCCACAACTGCTGTGAGCTTCACCCAGCAGTGCCCTGACCTCTCCCTGCCCCTAGCTTTGAGCTTCCCCCAAAAGTGTCCTACCCCTACCCTCTGCTGGGAGCTTCCTCTGATGGTGCCCTGCACCCACACGGTGTTTATACCCAGGCTGGTTACCTGCCCAGATACCTCCAGAGCAACAGCGACCTGAGTCTCAACTCATCTGCTGTGGCACACCCCACCCATGGGCCTGCTGCTGGCCTATCAGGTACTCAGGCAGAAGGGACCTCACAAGCACAAACTTCAGTCTTCTCTCTGCTTCTGGCATAGCAGGTGCTGCTGCAAAAACAATCACACAATTAGCATCGACACCATAAGCCTGTTCCTGGCCTCTGAGCAGCAGATGCAGAGGAGACCTAAAAATAATCTACATGAGCCATAAGCCTGCTGTAGGCCAATCAGCTTCCGAGAGAGAAGTGACCTCACCATATGTATCTAAGCCATGTGCCTGTTTCTGGGCTATCAGGTACTCAGGCAGAAGTGACCTCACAATCTACACTGAAGCCATAAACCCGGCTCTGGCCATACAGGAGCAGCAACAGAGGGGACTTTACAAGAAACTACAGCAACCAAGAGCCTGCTGATGGCATGCAAACTGCAGAGGAGGAAGGGACCTCACAGTCAGCATCAGAGCCGTGACTCTGCTTTTGGCCTACCAGTTACTCAGGCAACAGTGACCTCACAGTCTATGTCCAAGCCACGTCCCTACTATCAGCAGTAGTCAGGCAGCAGTGACAACACAGTTAGCATCTAAACCATGTGCCTGGTGCTCAGGCAGAAGTAACCTCACAAGCACAAGCCTGAGTCATCTGTCTGCTGCTGCCGCCGTATCAACTGCTGAGCTGCAGGAGCAATGGCACAGTGGAAATTCAGGACATAAGCCTGCTTCTGGCCTATCAGCAGCAGAGACTGAGGTGACATCACAAGAACCTACATGAGCCAAGAGTGTCCTCTTGGCCTATCAGCTCCAGAGACACAAGTGACTTCACAATCAGAATCAAGGCCACGTGCCCACTGCTGGCCTATCAGCACTCAGACAGAGCTGATCTCAGAAGCACATATCCCACCCATGTGCCTGCTGCTGGCCTGTCAGGTGCTTAGGCAACACTTACCTCACAATGTATTTCACAGCCATGTTCCGGCACAGACAGAGGTGACTTCACAAGAACCTACACCAAAACAGCAGCCTGTTCCTGGCCTATCAGCTACAGAGGAAGAAGTGCCCTCACAGTCAGCACTGAAGCCACTGCTGCTGGTCTGTCAGGTCCTGAGGCAGCAGTGACCTTACAGCCCCATATCTGAGCCATGCGCCTGCTGCTGGCCTATCATTTTCTCAGGCAGAGGTGCCCTCACAAGCACAAACCCCAGCCATGTCCCTGCTGCTGGCCTGTCATGTTCTCACACAGAAGTCTCCTTCTCATTGACTCCCAGGAATGTGGGGAAAGTTTCTTCTTGAGATTTGCTTGCTTCTGTAGTGGCTTCCCAGGAGCTGAGAGAGGGCCAAGGAGGTAGCAGGGCCCTGGCCCCAGGCACGTGTCAGCACCTTCACCTCATGGGCCATGGGACCTATGCCACTCCCCGCCAGTCCTCTGAGAGGCTAGCTCCTCTTCTACAGGGCAACAAGAGCCTGAGGTCGTCTTGCCACCCAGAGGGCCCAGCCCTGATGGACTCCCATAAGCACTGCCAGCTCTTTGTCCCCAGGTGCCTGGCCCGGAAGCATTTGCAGGAGGGAGCTGGTGAGTTGTCCCACCCCCAGGCATTGCAGTGCCAGGAGGATCCCTCCAGGCCTGTTCTTCCAGCTCTTCCTCAAGTGACATGCTTGGGAGGAACAGGAAGGGCCAGGTCCCAGCTGTCCCCATCCAGTGGGCTGTGGGGAACACCTGGCCACTGCTCCCATAGCTCTGCCACTCCATGTGTCCAGGCTGGCTGCAGCCAGCGAGCACTTCTGTCCCCACAGTCTGCAACAGAAAAGGAGGCATTTGCAGGAAGAGCCACGCAGGCAGCAGGCACCAGCTTCATTTCCTCCCCGTTCTTGGAGGGAGGGAATGAGTGGGAGGGGGGCTCAGGCAGTGGTGTGAGTGCCACTGTGCTGCACAGACACCATCCACAATCCCTCGTTGCAGCCCCCACTGCCCCCTGCCCCTGCTGACCTACCACCACCCCCACGCTGCCCTGTCCTCTCTCCCCACACTGCAGAGACCAGCAGTGCAGCAGGAGCGGGCACAGCCCCGCAGCCGCTGCCCAGCCCCCAGCGCTCCCCACTTCTCCCCGTGCCGGGGCTCCAGTGCCATGCAGGCAGCAGATCCTGCCTCACCCCCCAGCCTCTGGCCTGGCAGGGCCAGTGCTGCCTGTGGTGCAGCCTCCCGGCCCACTCCTCTGCTGCCATTCTCTCGCAGGGAGCTGGAGGCTGGGATGGGGCACGGGGGGGGGTGAGGACCATGGGGGCAGTGGGGCAGGGTGAGCAGTACTGCTCAGGGGCCCACAGCTGGGCCAGGAGGGACAAGGCCATCAGGGCAGCTGGGCTCCAGCTGCTGCTTTGACATCAGCTCTGTGGCAGGAATGTCAAGGTTTCCTCCCTTTGCAGGGCAATGGCAAGCGGTGGAGACCTCACCTGGGCCTGGGCCAGACCCAGACAATGTCCCATGAAAGGGGTGGAGAGGGACAAGGGAGTGTGGGGCTGGCAGAGGGCTCTCCATGTCCTCTGCTGGTGGGCAGCCTGTGGGAGAGGCACAGCCTCTCTCTGTGTCTGGGCTCTTTCTATTCATGAAATCACAGAGCAATTCAGGTGGGAAGGGACCTCCAGAAGCCTCTAATCCAACCTCCAGTGCAAAGCAGGCCTGGTCAGAGCAGGTTGCTCAGGGCTGTGTCCCAATGAGCTTTGAACATCTCCAGGAGTGGAGATCCCACAGCTGCCCTGGGCGCTTGGTCCAGTCTTTGACATGGAAATACACTCATTCATTACATGGAAATATATTTCTCTTTCTATTTTTTCTTCCTTGCAAGCACACAATTGCTCATTGCTCATTTCCTCTTCCCCAGAGATATCCCTGCTCCCCAGAGAGCCTGTCCCCAGGGAGTGCATCAGTGCTGGCTTGGCTGGCTGTTCCTGCTCCCTCTCCTGTGCTCCCCGCAGGGCCCCGAGCTGGCGGTGCTGCTCTGCAGAGAGAGTGGGTTGTGGTGCCCCAGGGCCACAAGGTGACTCCACACTGGCCATGATGGTTGGGGTGAGAAGCAGACCCAGCTGGACGGACATCATTGCACCTGACAACCCCCTACCAAGGGGTCCATGACTGTGGATGATGCTCTGAGCAATCACAGGGCATTTCACATGGCTCAGGCTGTGTTCAGGTGTGTCCTGAGATGCAGCCCACAGTGTTTCACTGGAGGTGACATGAACCACGCTCCAGGCTCCCTTCCCTCTGCCTGCAGGGTCCCCACTGTGGGCATCTGTCACCAGCCCTGTCATAGGGCAGACAGTCCCAGGCAGATACTGCTTGACCATTCAGCACCTCCAGGAGCACTGGGCACCCACAAGTGAGAGCTGAATGCAGCCCTCATTCCCTAACACAGCACCCCATGAGCTCATCGCCTTGAGTCCATGGAGAGCCCTGGAAAAGCAACAGGCCCTTTCACAGTGAAAGTCCTTGAGTGCATTCTTTGCTCCAGCTCTAGAAGAAGAAACCAACTTTCAAGCACAGCACTGAGGAAATCCCCTTTTATTAGAGACAGGCCAGCTCTGACACAGTGACAGACACATTTACAGAAGGCAACTCAGTCAGACAGACAGGGTTTGTGTGTCTGGAGAAGTGGGATGAATTCAAATACCTCTGTACAAACATGATTATCACAGATACAATGCCCAGAGCACAAAAGTTGTCTGAGATAAAGTCAAGTCACTTGCAAAGAGGGATGAGAAACTTATAGCTGCTGAACTAGTACCAGTTGAATCAGTTTCCTCAGTGCATCCTTGAGCTCCTTGTTCCTCATGCTGTAGATGAGGGGGTTCACTGCTGGAGGCACCACCGAGTACAGAACAGCCACCACCAGATCCAGAGCTGGGGAGGAGAGGGAGGGGGGCTTCAGGTAGGCAAACATATCAGTGCTGACAAACAGGGAGACCACAGCCAGGTGCGGGAGGCACATGGAAAAGGCTTTGTGCCGGCGCTGCTCAGAGGGGATCCTCAGCACGACTGTGAAGATCTGCACGTAGGACACCACAATGAAAATGAAACACCCAAAGGCTAAACAAAAACTAACCACAAGAACTCCTGTTTCCCTGAGGTAGGAGTCTGAGCAGGAGAGCTTGAGGATCTGAGGAATTTCACAGAAGAATTGGCCCAGGGCATTGCGTTGGCAGAGTGGTATTGCAAATGTGTTCGCAGTGTGCAGCACAGAATAGAGCAAATCAGTGCCCCAGGCAGCTGCTGCCATTTTGACACAAGTTCTGCTGTCCATGAGGGTCTCGTAGTGCAGGGGTTTGCAGATGGCAACATAGCGGTCATAGGCCATGATGGTAAGAAGGAAATATTCTGCTGAAATTAAGAAGACAAAGAAAAAGACCTGGGCAGCACAGCCTGAGTAGGAAATGGCCCTGGTGTCCCTCAGGGAATTGGCCATGGATTTGGGGACAGTGGAGGAGATCGTGCCAAGGTCGAGGAAGGAGAGATTAAGGAGGAAGAAGTACATGGGGGTATGGAGGCGGTGGTCGCAGCTTACAGCTGTGATGATGAGGCCATTGCTGAGGAGGGCAGCCAGGTAGATGCCCAGGAACAGGAGGAAGTGCAAGAGCTGCAGCTCCCGTGTGTCCGCGAACGCCTGGAGGAGGAACTCGTTGAGGGAGCTGCTGTTGGACATTTGCTTCCTCTGGGGTGTGGGAGAATGTCCAGGGAGGAAAAGATATTGACATGTTAGGACTGACTTTGAACAAAACCCACAGCATTTCTCAGAGCAACTCCCCACATGTCCTTCGCCCTTAACAGCAGGACCTTCCTTCACCTCCTCTACTTGTGCTCTGGTCTGTGCTTTCAGAGTCTACCATGAGGAGCAAGGTCCTCTGTCTATGGGCTCCAGAGGAGTCAGCCCTGCTTGTTACACAGACACTCAGAATCAAAACAGGACGGTCAGTCATTGTGCAGTGACAAAGTGTCCTTGCAGGGCTGTCAGCGGGATTAGGTGAGACTCCTGAAACCCTGTTTGGCTCAGCTCTACTCCAGTTGGCTGGGGACCCACGTGACCACCCAGCACATGCATAATTCATTGCTATTGATACACCTTAACTGCAGAGTATGTGACAATCACTGCAGGGACACTTTGTATGGACTATTTACAAATGCCTTAGCTATGCACAGTTTGACCACTTTTGCAGCAAGGACACTTCGGGACACTCCACCCAAGATATTTATCAACACATTTCGGCATACAAATTGGACTAACACAGCAGGATTTGCCATGGGGGAATTTCTAGAACCTTCAGAAATTCCCACCTGCAGGGCTGCCATAACTCTTGGTCAAATACTTAATTGCCTAGCTCCAGTCAATCACCTAGTTTCAAGGTGGTCCACTGTCTCATGACAACCTGTTCTCTCATTTGTGCAGATGACTGGCCAGGAAATTCTCGGGCCAGGCAAGGACCTAACAATCTAAGTGCTCTGGGTGTGCACTCAAGTGCAGCCCTGATATCCAGCCAAACCACAAGTATGACTCTAGAACAAAACTGACTTTTCATATCTGAAACTCATCTGTAACTTCAGTTCCTTAGCTCTCACCAGATGCTCTGCCACACTGGGTACATGGAGATAGCAAAGAGCAGCATGTATTTGCGGGTGGGGTGGGGGGGCAGTTTCTCACCACACACGGGGCACATCTATTGAAGGGATAGAAATCCTTGGCTTCTTCCATTACTAGCGAATCCTGAGGTACAAAAGTGTTTGGGTTAGTGCATTGCCCAAAAGAGGATGTCTCCTTAGGGAGACTTGGCGCATTCCCCAGCCCTGCAGACTGCATTGCCCAAAGACCCCCAGGCTGGAAGGCGTCTTGGACCCCTCGCTCCCATGCAGACACCTCCAGATGGGCACGCAGGAAAGCCTGCATCTTACCGAGCTGTGCACATCCCCCTGCAGAGGAGGTTTTGCTCTCAGCCTCTCTGTCAGGCAGTGGTAAAATGGGCATGTACAGGAGAGATGCACATCTGTTCTCCTGGAGCCTGGACTGCAAAGGAGGTGTCTCCTGCCCTGGATGCTGTGGCGTTGAGGGCAGAGGCTCTGCTAGGCGGCAGAGGAGACACAGGGGCTGGCTCAGGGGAAGGCATCTGCATTGCAGAAGCTGTCAGGGAACTGCCCACATCCACCCTCCCACAGCCTTTCCTGTGAGAAGTTTCCTCTCTTTCATGCATCATCCTGCTGCTGCCTGGCACTGTCCCAGGGGAAGATACCTTCCTGTTTGCAGGTGCTAAGCAGCAGCTAAGACCAATTTTGAGGAGGCTAATAAAGATTACGGTGGTGCTGCTCATAGGCAGAGGGGTGGCTGAGGGGATTTGCTGAGGTTCCTTGCAGACCTTTTGATCTCTCAGTGTAATGGTTTAGGAGTCACAGTTTTTTGTCTAAACTACACAACTCTGTTTCCATTCCAGCCCTGTCAAAGGATGGGGAGATTAAGCACAGACTCAGGCAGGAAAGCTCTGCCCTTTGCAGGTTTGACCAGCATATACCTTCCTCTGGAAAAGTCCCCTTCAGAAAATGTCCTGGGGGTGATCTAGAGCTGAGAGGAGTCCTGAGCCATGCAGCACCCTCTCAACAGGAGAAGGAACCTGCCCTGATGCAGAGCCATCCTGACAGACCCTATCAGCTGTGGAAGGTGCCAGCTGCAGAAGAACCCTCCGGGAACCACAGGAGTGTTGCCCTGCAGCCAGAGACTTACTGTGTCAAGGGCGGTGGGGATTTCTGCTCACAGTGAACACTCAGCCATCCTCCTGCTCCTGACTGCCTTTAGCTTCTGAGTCACTTCTCTCATCCTGATGCCTGCAGGCAGCACCCTGAGTCTTGCTGCTCCTTTAAGAGGAGTTGCTCCTGGACAGAGCTGTCTCTCTGCAGCGCCTGCCAGGTTGCCATGGGCTCCTGCAGTCCCAGGAGCCAGGCCCAGCTCAGGAGTAGAGGCCCAGCTGAAGATGTGACTTTCTCTGTGCCCTGTGCATCCTCGAGATGTTGCTGGGGCTCCAGGGTTGACAGTTCCTGAAAGGCAGCAGGGTCACCCAAGGGAAATGTCCACTGAGGTAGACGAAAATAATCACCGATGGTCCCTCCCTAAACAGTGGAGAGAGACTGATTTCAGGATTGCAGTTGCTCTCACCAGAGGATGGTTATCTGAGAGAGGTGGAAATGTCTCACTCTAGAAGGCCCTGCTCCCCTCTCATAAGAAGACAGGACACCTGCAAAGACAAGAAGTGAGTTCATTGGCTTGTACTTCAGGGACTGATTTAGAGGAAGAAATCAATACATCTAATGTCCACTGAGAAGCCCCCTGGGATGGACTGGCATTCAGCCTCCTGTGCACTCCACAAACTCACAGGAGGTGGGATTCCCCTTGTCCAGGTTTTGGGGTGCATAAAATGGGTGTCTGCAGTCAATCTCCTTGTCCAAGCTCCCACTGTGATCAATGGATATGGGGGGGGGGGGGGGCGCCAGTTGTTTACACACACACACACTTCTGGACATTGGCGGTGCCAGAGGTGGCCCAGCACATTTGCCAGCGTCCCTTGCTGTGATGGAGCAAGTAGGAGACCCGCATCCTTCTGGAGCATCAGCTAGGGGCCAGGTGGAGAATCTGGAATGACACTTGATGTCTATTACTGCAAGAGCTCCCCTCACTCTGAAGCTGAAATATATGCAGATCCCAGCATTGCAAATAGCTCACGTAATTCAGGGCAGACACTTGATTTAGTGCAATGACAACAGGGCTGTCAAATGCATGCGGTGTCCAGCAGAACCACCATGCTTCTAGCAGGTACAGCATGACATCTAAAGGAAGACCAGGCCCTTTTGGAGTGGTTGCTGGGCAAGTGCCCCAGGGCATCTCAGTTTTCCTACCTGTGCCCAGACAATGGATCCCCACCACTGCCTTAGGCAAAGTCCTTGCCATCTACATCCAAGCATGCCACCAAGATGGAAAGCACATCACACCAAGGTCTGCACACATATGCCTAGACTCTCAAACCCTGCTCGTTTTCCTCTCCCTAAGCCTTTTCTCATTCCCAAAGATATGAACAGGGACCGTGCTAATGATGCAGCTGCAGCATGGCTGGATCACAGGCTCTTCAGGCCCAGGGACTTTCTCAGGGCCACCTTGTCCTTCCTGGACATCCGGTCACCTCCATCACAGGCCCCAAGGTGCTGCAAAGTCACCTTGGGCACAGATGCTATGGACTCAGCTCAGGCACCAAACACCTCTCCTGACATAGCCGCACGACTCAGCTCTGTTTGTCTCTGGCCTTGGGTACTGCAGGGTTTGCTCCCTTAGTGGGTGCCTCATATCATCATTACATTGCTGTCTGCTAGCTACGTCAGCAGGTCCCTGTGCTGAACTTTGGCCTTTGCATACATGGTGTCCTTGGCGCTTCGGAACAGGTTTCACAGCAACAACGCTGTGCTCAGCCCTGGTGCCACAGCTGAGGTTCTGCAGCCCAAATATACACAAATGCACAAAGCCTGGGCCACAAAACAAGAGGAAGAGGAGACGCACAAGCTGTTGCAGAACTACAAAGCAACATTAGGCAACCTGAGGAGGTCTGTGGATCACAGACTCGGTTCCTATGGGGAGACTTTAATCTCCCTGGCATTCCCTGGGAGGGCAACACAGCAGGGTAGAAAGAGTACAAGAGGATTCTGGAGGGTGTGGAGGACAAGTTCCCAGCACAGCCAAGCCAGGCAGGTCAACAAGGGTGACACCTTCCTCGATCTGGAACCTGCAAACAAGGCAGAACTGACCAGGGATGTGATAATTGGTGTCAGCCTTGCCTGCAGTGGCCACGAGGTAGTGGAGCTCCTGCTCTTGAGGGGAGCGAGGAGGAAGAGTAGCAGAGTCCAGACTCTGGATGTCAGAAGAGCAGACCTGGGCCTACTGGGGAGACTGGCTGAGGAATCCCTTGGGAGGCAGCTCTGAAGGGCAAAGGAGCTCAGGAAAGCTGGCAGGTCCTTAAGGCAGCATCCTCCAAGCTCAAGAATGGCCCCTACCCAGGAAAGCAAGTAGACGTCGCAGGATGCAGTGTGGCTAAATGCACAACTGAACAACAGTACAAAAAGGCAGCACACAGGAACGGACAGCAGAAGGAAGAGGCTGCAAAGGGGGGATTTTAAAATGTTGTCCAGGGAAGTGTGGAAGTGGTTAGGAAAGCCATAGCTCCTCTAGGATTGATGCTTTCAAGGGATGTCAAAGGCACAAAGATGATCTGCTATTCCTTCGGAAACAGTGAAAGCATACACAAGGAAAATGTGAGCCCACGGCTGAATGGGGCAGGGAATCTGGTATCAGCAGATGCAGATGGGTCTGGGGAACTCAATGCCTTTGCTTCAGTGTCCACCAACAAAGTCTCCCAGGCCACTGTTCTTAGAGTCAGGACTTCCAAGGAGAAAAACAAAACAGCAGTGCCTGAGGGCTGAGTCAGGAGTTATTTGCAAGAACACACGTTTACAGGATTGGATGGGCTGCAGCTAAGGGTGCTGAGAGAGCTGGCTGACATCTGGCAAGGCCTCTCTCTATCATCTTGGAAAGCTGTGGGGACTCAGGGAGGTCCCAAAGACCAGGGAAAGGCAAATGTTGAATCCATCTTCAAAAAAGGCCACAAGGACAACCTGGGGAACTACAGGCCGTTCAGCCTCACTTTGGTCAGGAGAGTGTCATGGACCAAGTCTTCTCTGATCTTATTTCTAGGTAAACAAAAGAGAAGAAGGTGACTGGGAGCAGTCAGCATAGATCTACTGAGGGGAAAGGATGTGAGCCTCACCAACCTGATGGTCTCCTGTGTTAAAAGAACTGCATTTGTGCAGGAACGGAGAACAGTGAATGTCAGTTAACTCAAGTTTAGGAAGGCTCTTGACACTTTCTCCCACAGTATACTTGCATAGCAGTTAGTAGGCAAGTTAGTCAGACAGCAGTGTGCCCGGGCAGCAAGGAAGGCCAACTGCCTGAAACAGACTGAAAGCCTCCGACAGACCTGACGTCTTTGTCCCCTATAGCTATTGTCTCTGCCACTGAGGCCTATGAGTAGACATCAGGGCCTCACTGTCCCCTTGTCCCCTGGGGAGCCCAGCAGGTCTCATGTCATTGTCTTGCATGAATATTGCACACCCCAACCTGCACACTGCCCCCAGGAAGAGCCATGGAAAACACGTAGGGGAAAGGATCTCCCTTCCCAGGGTCTCAGTGTCCATGCTTGGACGTTTTGCTTGAAAAACACATCAAGGGTTAACATGGTATCAGAGCTACCTGCACATTTCCTTTGCCTGCCTGTAATCAGTGATTACAATTTTCTGCTCTAATCAGCCCCCAGTGACTCTTTGCTGGTAATGGCCCTCAGTGGGATCTATTAACACTCTACAACAGTTTGGGATTTGCTTCTGACTTTGACTTGAACATTTTGCTCCATCTCCGCGCAATAGCTGAGGTTCATGGAGTCAGCACCAAATACACCATGGGGCTCATTACAATGCAAAAAGCCACAATGAACCATGTCTCTCTCTGTAATTTTCTTCAAGTAGTGTACAGCTAATTGGTTACAGCAGTGTCGTTGAAAGACAGTGACTTCAATTAGAACGTAGTGTAAAGGTATGTCTGCTCTTTAAGGTTTTTATGGTTAGTATTATTATTCATCTTTCACAATAAGTGACAGCAACATTCTCCAAATGATATAGATCCAGAGTGTCTCCTAAGGAAGTGTGGACATGTAGGAAAAGCAGTGTTCCCAGAGGTCAGACACTATATAGGCAATCTTCCTCCCCATCTCCCCACCCCTGCCATTTCCCTCATCAGCCACCTGGGACTTGCATCACTCCTCTTAAAGTCAAACCTTTCTCCACTGAAGTCTGCAAATGAAGGTTACAGCTCTCATGTCCCACTTCCCACCTGCTTTCCTTAGAGAACGAGCTGCAAATAGACACAGAAGAATTTTTCTTCATTGCAAGCCAGAAAAAAAAAAGGCATGATGCAGTTTCCTCAAAAATAATTACACTCCTGAACTGCATGCTAAGTCCAAGCTGCCTCCAATGAAGTCCACTTACCACAAGGGATAGCCTGAGTAGAAATGTTTTGGATAGATAGGAAATGCTAGAGAGAAACAGAATGAAGGACTTGCCCAGAGGAACAAACTACTGAAAGGCAGAGGAAGCTTTAAACTCCCCACAGTGCAAATCAGCAGCACAGTATGGGAATGAACAAAGAGTAATGGAAGGAGTTACAGTGTTACAGTGCCCAGATACTGTACTGTAAAGGGATGTTAGAAATTGTTAATGTAATCAGGACATGTGGAAAAAGAGGAGAGAGCCATACAGCTCCTGGGGGTCCTGCACCATGCTGGGGGCTGTGCTGCTCTTGGGCATCTTGGACCGGGCTGTGTTTCTGTACAAAAGTCTGGAAAACACTCTTTGCAAGTCCCTGGAAAAGAGGGATTTTCCTGGGCACTCAGAGCAACCCAGGCAGGACTCAGGCATGTCAAGGGAAACCCATCCCACCCACACCAAACCCACTGCTCTCAATCCTGGGAGCTTCCTGGCCCCTCTGACCAGGAGCAGGAAGGGGTTTGGGAGCATGGCCACATCCCAGACAAGCCTCTGTCAGCTCTTCAGCTCCACAACATGTCATAGCTTCAAGAGAGCTCTCTAAAGCAACACTTCCCATGGCCCTGGTGCACTGGCAAGACTTTGGGCAGACACCCAGGAGACAGGGCAGAGAAAGGACAGAGACCTCAGGGTGCACAGCTGGGCTCACAGCATCACGGAGTGGGTGCCACAGGCTGGATAAGCAACCCAAAGAAGTAAATGAGTCCTTCCTTTTGCAATGACTTGGAAAGCCCCATCTCTGACAGTATTCAAGGGGGATGGAGTCTCCCTTCTGCAAGAGTCACCCTGGGACTGTGCCAAGACTAGGAAGAGCAGGAAGGCTGGTTGTAGGGACGTTCTCAAGCTTCAGCAGCTGCAGAGCTGGGAGCTGGTCACCTCACAAACTTCTGAATGAGCCCAAATGCAGGTCCTGAGGCATTGCACCCCCTTATAGGCTCTGCACCAGAGCCTGGGCAGCAGCCCTGCAGTGTGTGGGCATGTCCTGAGATGACCAGGGTCGAAAATGTGGGAGATGCAGGGTGCCAGGGCTGTAAAGCTCCCCAGGAGAGCTTGGGTGGCAGCTGGGTATGTGCAGGGTGCCAGAGGCTTTAGTGACACCCAGGCAAGAAGCACTGCTTCAAGGAGACACTGAAAAGCCCAAGGCCCAAAAGAGGCCCAGGCAGGAGGAATGGCTTTCCCTAGGCTCAGTCAGAAGGGAAGTTGGGCAAAATGCATGGGAAATGGGACATCTTCCCCAGATTTGCTCCCTGGCCTGGCCCTCCAGGTGATGTGTGTTAAGGGCACATTGGCTCTTCTCTGGAGTATTATCTTCATCTTAAGCACCACAGACGAGAAACCTTGCTGAGGACTTTTAAAAGCAAGAAGCCTGCTTTGGTGCCTAAAGAAGGAAGGCTCTGTCCTGTCCCACATTGTCCTACATACTACTTCTACAAGAAGAGCAACCCACAGCAGAAACCAGTTTTGAAGCTCACCAAAGCAGCTCAGCCTGTGGCCACACTTTGTGCAGTTTGATCTCACACGATTTTGATCCTGGCTTTGAAAAATGCCAAAACTTAAAGCAGCCCAATGCAGAGATCTGTCAGTGCCAGGTGCAGAAGTGACCTCTCCAGTGCCCAATTTGAGATGTTTCACAGCCTTTGACACCATCTGCAGACATTCCTGAAAGATTTATCAGCAAGTTCTGGAAAATAACTGGGGTGAGGGGAGGTGACTGCTTTCCAGGACGTGAGGGCAAATCTGTCTGCTCTCTCCCTGGCTGTGCCATCTCCATGGCAGTGACCTCCTGAGCCCCCTGATGACACGAGCTGAGGTCACAGTGGGATGTGCTGCATCACAGGGAGGTCTCCCCAGTGCCACAGCAGTGCCCTCACATCCCTGCGAGGCCCAGGCGCTACTGGGCACTGCTCATGTGCTGCCTGCCACTGCCCTTTGGAGCCACTCCATGGCAAGGAGAGGGAATGGGAGCCACGCTGGGGCACATCACCAGCAGGCAGAGGACCTGGGGCACTTTAGAAAGGAGTTTTGGGTGACAAGATGGGAAAAGCGACCTCCATTCTCAGCTGGAGAGCTGAGCCAAGGGCAAGGGGGCAAGCGAGATGGAGGACTGCTGGACTGACACCATCAGCCCAGACCACAGCTCCTTGTTCCCAATGCTCCTGCGGCTCTCCACTGAGGGTAAGAGCTTTGGGAGCTCCTTCCTGAGGGGTCGCACAGAGGCTTAACTGTGGATCCTGGGCTGTGGGGGTGTCTGGATAGGGCTGGGAGGGCTGCCATGAGAGCCCTGCCTGAGGGTCCTGACTGGCTCAGGGGACAATGTAACTGCCAGGACTCCTGGGTCCTGGGGCTGAGCACCAAGAATCCTGTGGGGGTGGGGGCAATCCAGGGCCAGGTTTTCCTGGGAGTGGATCTGTCTCTGGGAGGAAAGGGCCAGTGACAGGCACGTGGCTGTGAAGGGGACTGTGAGGTCATCTCCTTCTGAGTCCCTGATAGGCCAGCAGCAGGCCCCTGCCTGGGAAGTCCCTTGTGAGGTCACTGCAGACAGAGCAGCTGGCAGGCCAGCAGCTGGCACATGGCCTGGAATTGACTCGGAGGTCCCTCCTGTCCCAGCAGCCTCTAGGGCTGCAGCAGGCCCCTGGCTGGGAAGTTCCTTGTGATACCAGCAGCATCGCCCAAGGAGCCAGCTCTGGTCCTGGTCTTGTGCTGAGTGTTTGCACGCAGCTTGTGAGCCCAGAGTGCCTTGGCCACCTCCTGGTGTCACCACAAGAGCTTCCCTGTGTGTGTGGGTTGAGGAGCCAAGGCAGCGAGCAGAGCAGTGCCTGGGGAGTGTGCAAGTGGCGAGGGTCGAGCATCCGTCTCTTCTTGCTGGCACTTGGTTGTATCTAGCAGAAGGGCCAGCTCTGTGGGGCAGAGACTGTGTTTACAGACTAGCTGGCACAGCAGAGGTCTGGTGTCAGGTCGATGCCTGGTGCAGTGCTGAGTTGATGTGACAGTGTCAGAAACCCTTTCCAGTGCAGCTGCTCCCTGGGCTGGTCTCTTTACCGAGGCCCTACAAATGGAAGTGGTGTCCTGCTGTCATTTAATAGGTGCTGCAGAACAAGTTGCTCACAGCTAAGACTTGATGGTAAAGGAAATGCAAGTGCAATTGTTCCCTTGTGGGATTTGTGCCAGGGTGACAGAGTGGAGATGTCACATGACCTGGAGAGAGTCTTGCCAGGAGATGACAGCCGTTTGCAGAGGAGTGTCATGAAAGGAGGGATGACAGTGACATCAAGGGACATGAGGGTGACCCAGGTGAGCTTCTCCTCTGTGAAGGGCATCAGAGAAGCCTGCCTCAACACGTGTGGTTTTGTGAAATACAGGCTGGCCCAGAGATGTGTCTCATGCCTGAAGAAGCAGTGGAGGTTCCCAGCTGCCCCTGTGACAGATCCTTTGGCAGAGCACCTTGCTGTAGAGAAAAGGCTGTGCCCAGCAGGCTCTTGGTTGGTGCAGGTTCTTGGGATGTCACCTCTGTGCATTCTCCTGATCAGCAGGAAACCTTTTAATAGCTTCAGTGTGGCCTTGGAGGTCCCTTCTGCCTGAGTACCTGACAGGTCAGCAGCAGGCCCATGGGGAGGGTGTGTGCTTGTGAGGTCACTGTATCCTCAGGAGCTGCTGGGCAAGCTGCAGGCAGCTGGCTTGGGTGCTGCCTGTGAGGTGACTTGTGCCTCAGCACCTCCTAGGCCAGGGGAGGCACCTAAGTGCTGTTGGTGCAGGTTGTGAGGTGCTTCTGCCTCAGTCCGTGATAGGCCAGCAGCAGGCACATGGCTTCGAGGCTGAGTGTGAGGTCAGTGGTGCCTTGGTACGGGATAGGCCAGCAGCGGGCACATGGCTGCCATTGGCACTTGTGAGGTCAGTGGTGACTCAGTACCTGATAGGGCAGCTGCAGGCATATGGCTCCAGGGCTTAATGTGAGGCCCCTTTTCAATCCCTACCTGGTAGGCCAGCGCCAGGTACATTACTGCTGGTTGTCTTGGTGAGGACACTGAGAACCTGAGAGACAGCAGCATGCACATGGCTTTGGTGATGCTGGTGAGGTCACTGTGTCTCAAGACGTGCTAGGCCAGGAGCAGGCACATTGCTGCTGCTTGTTCTTGTGGGGTCCTTTCTGCCTCAACACCTCACAGGCGAGCATCAGGCCCATGGCTTGGATGCACATGGTGAGGTGCCTTGGCCTCAGTACCTCATGGGCCAGCACAGGCATATTGGTGGAGTTTGTACTTGTGAGGCCACTTCTGCCTCAGTCCTTGACAGGCCAGGAGTGGTCACATGGCTTTAATGCAGATTGTGAGGTCACTTGTGACTCAAGCCCTGCTAGCTCAGTGTCAGGCCCATGGCTGCTGTTTGTGCTTGTGAGGTCACTTCTGCCTCAGGCCCTTATAGGCCAGGCACTCCGAGCTTTGAGGGAAATTGTTTGTCAAGTACAGGAGTTCATTAGAGATAAGTGGTTCTACACATATAACAAACATTGGGCAACAGCAAGCAATCTACAACTGTAAGTATTAACAAACCTCAAAGTATATCAAAGCTCTACTGTTAAGCCATGGATGCACGGTATAGTGACCATTCCTGCTTTTTCCTTGTCTTTATGTGGGCCGCCCCTTCAGTAACACTTTTCCTCAGATTGTTCTCACCATGTTCCAGCTGTGCCAGGATGATTCATGTCCTCCCTGGCAGTTGGCCTCAGGGTCCTCCCCACTGATGGGTGGGTTGTTGGGCATGCAGGCCAGCTGATGGTGAGTCCGAGTCCACACAGAGGTGTGTGGCTCACTCTGTTATGCTTCCTGGGCTTGGTTCATCATCCAGTCAAACAATGCCAGACCACGGTTGCACAACAGCTGTACGGCCCCAGTCAATACCAACAGGCAGATCAAGAGACAACCCAGTGCTCAGTCGACAACAGTATGCATATTCAACAGACAGCCGTACTCAGTCAATAGCAGTATGCAAATCAACAGGTCCTTCAGTGGAGAATTCCACACTACCTCGATGCCTGTGGTGTGAGTCTGTGGTGTCACTTCCCCTTTGCTGACCAGGTTTGTTCAATGATCATGGGGTCATTGGAGGGTGTGCCACTAGGCTACAGCAACCGCACAGTGTGGTGACTCTGGCCGTGGTGCCCCCAGGGTTCCTTAACTCTTGGGGAGCACCCCAGAGCAAACCCCTCTTCTGTGGGCTGCACCATCCTGAGTGCCGCACTTGCCTGTGTGGCACCTATCAGATGGCTGCAACAGCTCCAGCAGGAGATAGATGTCCAGAGGAATTCCCTGTCCCAAGGCTTTGGAGGAATGGACGTGAAGGGACACAGACTTTGTGTGTTTTGGGGCCCTTGTGAGTCCCCTAGCTGCTGCCATGTCTAGTCCTGGCCCCTGTGTGTCTCTGATGCAGAGGTGTGTGTTGGCTGGCAACCCTCTATGAGGCGAGGGGCAGGTGGTGCGGTGTGTCACAGTGGTGGGGTGCCCTGTGGTGGGAACGAGTGGTGGCCCCAGTGTCTTGGTGCTGCTCTGCGTGGGAGGAAGTGTCTGGAGAGAGCAGTGCTGTGCGTGGGGAGTGCCGCCAGGCTGGGGAGCTGGGGAGCCCTTGGAGGGGAGGAGGTGACTTGGCTCGCAGGGCCCAGGCTGTCCTGGTGGCCAGAGCCAGGGATGCTGGCAGCCTGCTGCCTTCTGTCTGCTGAGGTTCAGGCCTGGAGTTTCCTCAGCTCTTGCCAGGATCTGCAGCCAGACATCCCACACAGACTGTGAAATACATAGAAATATGGAGTTCAGAGTGTTTGGAGTACAAGAGGTCGTGTTTCAGAAAGGGTTCCTTGTTGGAGATTTTTGAAGTTATCACCTCTGGGATCTGTCCAACCACAAGCTTTTTAGGCGAGAGGCATAGCAGTTGCCTCCCTCTCCTATTAGCAAAGGCTAAGGGGGGATATGACCCATATGCCTAATTGGTGCAGGCACTCTTTTCTTATGCGCCAGGACCCTAGAAACTCTTTGCTTTATCATGCAGTAGTATCCCCCAATTAGCCCTTTTTTAACCTTCTGATTAACTCCCCCTCCAATCCAGTGAAATATATCTGGAGAGAGGGTCCTGAGCTCTTCCTGCCAAAGGCCTTGCTGCTTCGGGTCTCTCTGCTGCTCCCTGCACCCTGCGCACTGCTCTGGGCTCTGACACCAGACATCCAGGGGCTGACATCTAGCAGGAGGCCGCAGAGAGCAGTTTGGATCGTGTGGGACTTTTTTCACCCACACGGTTACATGGAAAAGGTCTTGCCACAGTGGAGCACTTGGAGGCGCTCTTTCAAGCAGCAGTGCCACAGTCAATAGCTTTTAAAATGGCCAAAATAAGGAAAACTTCCAAAGACAAAGTATTTCTTCAGAAGATAATTGGTCTTTAAAACCACTTCTCCCAGATGGAGACCACAGTGAGTCGTGATGCTCAAGCACTTGCCTGCAAGTCAGCAGGAAATACCTCAGGGGTCATAGCTGGGAATCAGCTTGTAAAGCTGAAGTTGTTTTGGGCAGATAACTTGCAAGGCCCCCTCAGAATTATGTTCCTCGCCTTTCCACATGCTCCTCTCTTCTCTAAGGGAGTCATTTCTGACCTGACAGATCAGGTGTCCAACTCAGCTGAGCACATTCTGTAATGTGTCACTGAGCTGGCTGAGGCCTGCAGGTTCCGAACCTCCTGCCCAATCAGCTCAGGCACAGCCTAGGTCTTAGCTCACTTGGGGACTGTTCTTTGCAAGTGAACCCCCTGTGAGATGACATCCCAAGTGTGGATCTGAGGCTAGTTTGGAGAAAGGTGCCCTCTTGGCAGTGAGGTGTGGATAAAAGCAAGTGAGGGTCAGTTCCTTTTAGAGTGGTCCAGATCTCTTGCAGCAGGCCTTGCACAGTTCATCTAACCCACCCATCATCAAACTGTACATTGGAGCTTGCAAGATGGTTCCTTTTTGGTAGCACACTATAAAATACCCCTCTGGCTGGTAAGAATACATCACACACTACTTTGGGAAGGTTGAGCTGCCAAAGGAAGCCTCCAGATAATGTCCATGGTGTCTCTGGTCCACGGGGGCAGCACACTGAGCTTGGAGGAGACCTAGGTGAGGAGCTGTGCACTGCTCGGTGGCAGGTCCGCTGCATGGGGCTAGACCTGAGCAGGGTGGCCATGAGCCGTGCCTGCCTGCCTGCCGGCCATGGGCTGGTGGGGTGGCTGCAGCAGAGGTGCCCTCACAATCAGCACCCAGATGGGTCCCTGTCACCTGCATCACCCCCTCCCCTCCCCAGGGCTGTCATTGCTGCTGGGTGGGCTCTCTGAGGTGCTGGGTGACATCACAATGCCTGCTGGTGAGCACATCTGCTGAGGGCCAATCAGGCAGCTGCAGTGGAAGTGACCTCACAATCAACACTGCAGCCATGTCCCCTTTGCCTGCCCCTCCCCATCCTCCTCCCTGTATATCATCTCTGGTGGGGTGAGAGGTGGTGTGATTCTCTTCTTGTCCTCATGAAACTGGGCTCCTGGGGAAGGCAGGCTGGGGTGGCGAGGAGGTGCAGGTGTGCTCTGTGCAAAGGGGTGGCTGGAGTGCACAGGGCTTTGCCTTGGAGCAGGTGATGAGCCAGTCGAGACCTTGTAGGAAGGACAAGAGGACACAGCAGTCTGGGTGACATTCTGGTAGGTGTTTCCGCTCCTTCAGGATCTGCTTGGCAGGATCCCCCAGGAGACTTCCCTGGAGGGCAGAGGGGCCGTGAGGCCTCTGTAAAGACAAACTAGGTAGAGGAAGAGAGGAGAAGCAGAGGAAGGGAGAGGAGACATGTTAATTTGAATACAGTAGTTTCTCAGAACAAAGTTTCTCCATTGAGAGTGTTGCCAGGAAGTGTATCATGAAGAATAACATATACATATATATACAAATGTAAACTCACATAGGGTAATTTCTGTAGTACATGTATATGGTGTTACCAATCAAAAATAAAGAAAATAGTCATTAGAATTGATAAAGAATGTTTGAAGTTCTGAAAACAAAGATTTGTTTCAGTTCTTGCATAGAGCTGTTTTCTGAATACATTTAAGGCTATGACGAGAACTTCACATTTAGACCCTTACAGACACATACAGAGGCCACTGCTGCCTGAGATGCCCTGTGTAGCTGTGTTCCCACGTGGTGCTGGGAAATGTGACCCAGGAACTATGGGAACCTTTCTGGAGCATTGGCTGGTCACCAGAAGCATCTCCAGATCTCTCAGTAGGACAAATTTCTTTCCATTGACTAGAAAGGGAAGTCCAGACAACTGGGTTAGCCAGAGACATCTGCCCTGAAGGGGTCTGGCACTGGGTGAGATAATTCCCATCCCTGCTGTCACCTGAAGTGGTGTCACACTGCATTGACCATGCAGGGAATGAAAAGGGAGTGTGGCTAGACGTTTACAGATTCCTTTAAGATATCACTCTAACACAGGTACATTGAGATTGGTGCAAATTAGGCAATTGATAAATACAGCATTTTATTGAAGCTGATCAGCCTGCTTTCCTCTATCAGCTGTGAGAGCATGACACCTCATGGTGTGACTTGCTGTGTGCAAAGAGCAAGGAGCAGCAAGAAGGATCCTGGGCAGGAAGTGGTTTGAGGGGCACTGGACTCATGCAAGATATAAAAACAGTATTTTTAATAGTGTAGGCCTTATTATGAAAGAACTCTTTAGAAACTGTGAATAAAAATGAAACAAGAAAGAAACTGGACAAATTATCTCAAGCAAAAAATATGTTTTGATACACTTCTCAGCTTTTGAAACTTCTTTATGTTCTTACTTTTTTTCTTATTCTCTTGTTTTCTTTGGTTCTTTTTTGATAGGCTGGTCTGTTGGGGAGAATCTTTTTTTTTTTTTTTTGAAAGGGAAAGTGATTTTCAGAACTGGGGTGGGATGCAGTCACAGGGTCATGGACAGCTGGTGCCACTGCAGGTGCCCTGGTCCCCTCTGCCCAGCCTCCCTCTGCAGCTCCCAGGGGCTCTGGTCTCCCACATGCGAGCTGCAAGAGCTGCCAGGTCCAGGCAGGTGCCTCAGAGACACCGGGGCCTCTCCAAGTGCCACTGGGTGCTTGTGGCTGGACACCTGAGCTCTGCCTGGAAAGGCGAAGAGCTGTTTTCAACGTTAAAAAATTATGACCCCACTTTCATCAGCTCAAATTATTGGCTAATGTTCATGTCAATGTTTTGCTATGATGAAAGGGTGGAAATCCTCAGGAAGGGTATTAATCTGGGGAGAAGAAATACTGATCTGCCCTTCACCTTGTGTTTCCACTGCTCTGTCTATTAGGCTGTGGACGAAATTTCAGTGATTTCTCACATATTTCCATGTGTCCTGATTAAATTAAGCATTTCTAAAGGCATCTTTGCATCAGATGATCTGGGCGTATGCACTTTCCATCGTTTTCCCAGTTTTCCTCCTCCCCTTGCTCTTTATCATTCAGATACCTCTTAACTCTCCAGGTGCTGCTCTCAGCCTCTGGGAGCCTGAAGTTTGCCTCATCCTTCAGCAGTCTCATTGTCTCTTTAGCCAGCTCCTTTGTTCTGTCTTTTTTTGGTGGTGGTTTTTTTTTCCCCTATCTCTCTGTTGAAAGCATTTCCAGAAAGGTTATTTCTTGTGGGCAGTGAAGCTCACTGGAGGCAGCTTGGACTTAACATACACTTGAGGAGAGTCTCTTATTCAGCTGTTTCAAATCTTATTTTGGTTTGATCGCAATTAAGACAAATCCTTCTGTGTCTGCTTGCAGCTAGTTCACTAAGGAAAGCAGGTGGGAATTGGTGCACGTGAGCTGTAACCTTCAGCTACAGACTTGAGAGGAAAAAGCTTAGATTTTAACCAGAGTGCTCTAAGTCCCCAGTGGCGGATAAGGGAACTGTCAGGGCTGGGGAGCTGGGGAGGAAGGTTGTCTGTACATGTCTCCTATCAAAAATACTGCTTGTCCTACATGTCTAGACTTCATTCGGAGACCCAGTGGGTCAGTGTGAATTGGAGAATGTGGGTATGGCTTATTCTGAAAACTGAAGAATAAAGAAAGCTTCAGAAGCAGACATCTCTCTTTTTCAGGTGCTCATTGAAATCTGCCTAATTTCAATACACACCTGAAAACTTTCTAATTGGCCACACAAGACTTGAAGAACTGAAGAAAATTATGGAAAGAGGCACGGCTCCTCAGGGGGTTTTAATGACCCCTCGGGTGTGTTTGGTGCTGAGCCCACGAACCGCAGATGCTGAGAAGAGACTGAACAAACCTCTCAAGAAGTTAAAGTCAGAAGCAAATCCCAAGTTTCTTGGAGCATTAACAGGTCCCACTGAGGGCAATTACCAACAAAGTCTCCCCAGGGGCTGATTAGAGCAGAAAGTTGGAGGCCCTGATTGCAGGTAGGCAAAGGCAATGTGCAGGTGGCTGTGATGCCAAGTCAACCCTGATGTGTGTTATCAAGCAGAGCAGCCAGGCACTGACAGCCAGCCCCTGGGTAGGGTGATCCTTTGTTGGGGAGCAAGATAGGATGATGCTGTGTAAGACAGCAGAGAATCTCTAAGGTAGAAAGTGATGATGTGGTAACTATGATCTGTGGCCAGAATGTGTGCATGTGAGTTGCCAGTGATCATGATGTGTCTTCCTGCCTACGTGCCAACAGCCTCGGTGGGCCTGTCCTGCCTGCCTGCCTGGGATCAGGATATGTCTTCCTACCTATCACGAGATGCCACAATGTTCAGGAGACACTCGAAAGGAGGACTGGCTGGGCTTGGTTGCTGTATAACTGGCCGTTGTGTTTTTCAATAAAGGATCTTTGCACCGCCCTATCTGAGATCCGTGTCATCCTATGCCGCAATCCTTTCCATCGTGCATTGTTCAGGGCTCTTCCTGAGGGGCCAGCGTACAGGTGGGGGTGTGCAGTGCCGAGTGCAGGATCATGATACGGCACCTCCTGGGCTCCCAGGGGACAAGGAGGCAGCAAGGCCACAGTGCTTTAAGGAATGGTGTCTTCTTGTGGGCCTCAGTGGCAGAGACACCAGCCATAGCCAAGAGAACAAAGACCTAGCTCTGTTAGAAGCTTTCAACCCTGGCAGTGCCTTTGGCCATCTCCACCACAGGCTGTCCTATGCTTTCCCACACCTGTGCCTGTTTCCTTGCAGACTGTAGACACCCAACCTGCTTCCCGCCTTGCTCTCACTTCGGGATCTTCCTACCTCTCCTGATGTCTTCCTGTCCTCACTTGCTTTTCCTTGAAACACAAAGCCAGGGGCTGATCACAGACTCCCTCTGGGTGACCTGTAGCACCACAGCACTACCCTGTGAGTGACATTTTCTTTTCCTAATGTCATATCTAAACCCCACAAGCTGCAGGTTGTGGCTTTTTCTCCTTCTCATGCTGTTTCCCATGAAACAGGAAAGCTCCATCATCTCTGAAGCCACCCTCCAAGCAGTCACAGGCTTCTATTCTACTGCCCTTCGCCTCCACTTCAGCAGGCTAAAGAAGTCCAGGTCCCTCAACTTCTCCTCATGGATGGGGTTATTCCTGCCTGGGCACAGGACTTGACACTTCTCTTGCAAATCTTCATGAGATATCTGTTGTCCGAATCACCCGAGTTTCTTAAAAGCCTTCGGGACTGAAGCTCCTCTGTGTCAAAACAAAGCAAAACAAAAACAAAAACAAAAACAAAAACAAAAGCAAACCAAAACAGGAGCAGTTGGTTAAGGGTAAGCAGGTGTGCACTGTATGAGAAGGGATCAGGATGTTAAAAGAGACAGACTTAGAAGGGGGGAAGGTAAAAAAAAAAAAGTAAAATAATCATGAAGCAAAGGATGGATCAGGGCTCTCTTGAAGATTCCTGCCAAGAAGCCCTGCAGCTGAATAATTCTGCCTGGAGGAGGACAACAAAGCTGGCCTACTTCCACTGTCACAGGGAACCTGCATCCTTTCCCAGGCAACAACAAGAGACTATCAAGAGTGGGAAGAATCATGGACTCCTTCAGGGTGGAAGGGACCTCAGGAGGTCTCTAGCCCAATCTTCTTGCCTCTTCCTCCTGATTAGATGTCATCTACAAACCTGATGAGAGTTGCATGCTCCAGGTCATTGATGAACCTGTCAGAATAGACAGGTCCAGTGTAGACCCTGCATACTCCACCTTTACCTGGCTTCCTGGTAAAGAATGACCCATTCAAAAAAAACCCTCTGAGCTCGATCATCCAACCAGCTTTTTACCCACCCAGTTCTCTACCCATCTTATCGTAAAACCTTACTTGTATTCAAGAATATTCATGCAGACAGTGTCCAAAACTTTGCTAAAATCATGGTAAATGGCATCTGGTACTTTCTGCTCCTCCACAATCATAAGTCTTTGATCACAGAAGGCAATCAGCTTGCGCAGGAATGATTTACCTTCAGTAAGTCCATGCTGCCTGCTCCCAGGCACATTCTTCATGTGCCCAGAAATGTGATGCAAGAGGATTTGCTGCATGACGCTTTCCTCACTAAAGTGAGGCTGAAGGGCCTGCAGCTCCCTGGGTTGTCCTTTGGCTTGTCCTGGGTTGTGGCCTTTTTTGAAGAGGGGCACAATGCAGTTCTTCTTCTGCTCATTGGGACCTCCCCTGGTCCACACAACCTTTCAAAGGTGGTAGAGACTGGCCTTGTTATTATACAGGCCAGCCCTCTCAGTGACCTTGGATGCAGCCCATCCAGTCCTAGAGACTTGTATGAGTTCAGTTCCTGCAAGTCATCTCTCACTCAACCCTCATCTACTGCGGGCTGTTTTTCTCCTCTGGAGCCCTTAGCCATCCCGTACAAGAGCTCCATACATCTGAACTGTCCCTTCACACAAATAGCATCCCCCGTGCTCAACTTCCCTAACCGTCTTGCCTGCAGAGCTTGTACCCTGCCATCACAGCCCTCCAGTCATGCGAGCTGTCCCACCACATCTTAGTTATTCCAACCATGTTTCAGTCCTGTGACAGCTTGTGCATCTCCATCTGTTCATCTCTGTGCCCCTGGCTGCATGCACTTGTGTTTATTTGGGCTACAGAGCCTCAGCTGTGGCACAGAGAACAGACTGGTCATGGTAAAACCTGTTATCAAGAGCCAAAGACACCATGTGTGCAATGGCCCCACTTCAGAGCAGAGACATGCTGGCATAGATATCAGGTGGCAATGTAATGGTGAAAGGAGGTTCCCACTAAGAGAGCAAACCCTGCAGTGCCCAAGGCCAGGGAGAAACAGAGCTGGGCTGTGCAGGAATGGCAGGAGAGGGATTTGCTACCTGAGCTGATTCACAGCACCATGGGGCCTGTGACAGAGGTGAACTGATCTGCAGGAAGGACAAGGTGCAACTGAAAAAGCCCCTGGGCCTGGGCAGCCTGTGATCCAGCCACGCTGAGGTCATCATTAGCCCATTCCCTGTTCATATCATCTGGGGGTGAGAAGGGGTTCAGGGGGAGGAAAGTTAGAAGCTTTTAGGGGTGCAGAGACTAGAGCAGGGACCTTGTGACATGCCTCTCCCATTTATGCAGAACACTTGGCTGTAGATGGGATGGACTTGGCCTAAAGGCAGTAGTAGGATCCAGGTGTTTGGGCGCTGGTAGCAAACCTGAGTTGCCATGGGGCACTCGCCCAGCAACCACTCCAAAGGGGCAGGACTTTCCTATAGGTCCCATGGTGTATCTGCTAGAGACCTGTGGTTGTGCTGGACCCCCCAGACATCCCACATAGCCCTGCAGGCCTATTTCTCTGTCACTGAATCGAGTGCCTGCACTGGATGGCATCAACTGTTTGCAATGTCGGGATCTGCCTGTGTCTCAGCTTCCTAGTGAGTGGAGCTCTGGTAGCAGAGGGCATCTAGTATCATTTAACGCAGCCAAGGCAATTCCCTGCCTGGCCAAGTCGTTCTCCAGAAGGATGCAGATGTCACAGTTGCTCCATCAGAGCAAGCAGACACTGGCACATGCCTTGCACCACTTCTGTCTCTTCCAATGTCTCCAGGTGTTTGTGTGTGATCAGCTAACTCCCACCCTCCATCTCCAGGGATTATAATGGGAGCATAGACCAAGACCTTGAACGCAGACATCCCTGCTGTGCTCACTTCTGTCTGGGCAAGGGCAATCCCACCTCCTGCGTATTTTTTGTGGAGCTCACAGGAAGGATCTGAATCCCTCGCCATTCTAAAGCAGCCTGAGAAGCCCAAACTGACTCATCTGAAACAATACCTGAACAGCAGAAAAACAAACTCTATTTTATGTCTCCATCTAGGTGTCCTGCCTAGCTAAGAGATGGGAATAGGGGCTTCCAGAATGGGACGTTTCCACCTCTTGCAGATAACCATCCTTAGATGAGACAAATTGCAATGCTGGAAGCAGTCTCCCTTCAGTGTTTAGAGAGGGACCATAGGTGATTATTTTGGTTTACCTCAGTGAACATTTCCCAGGAGGAGGGAGCACAAGGGACAGAGACATTTGTGTCTTCAGCTGGGCCTCTGCTCCTGAGTGGGGCCAGGCTCCTGGGATGGAGGGAGCTCATGGCAACCTGGCAGCACTGCCCAGACACAGCTGTGTGCAGGAGCAGCTCCTCTGCCAAGAGCAGCAGGGCTGTGGGCACTGCCTGCTGCTGCTGACATGAGATGAGAGAAGGCAGAGAGAAGTGGAAGGCAGTGTGGAGTGGGAGGACAGAGGAGACCTCGTTCTGGGAGAAATCTTCACAGCCCTTGACACGGTAAGTCTCTGGCTGCAGGGCGATGCTACTGAGGTTCCTGGCAAGGTCTTGAAACCTGTCCAGTCACACGATTGTTTTTTAAGGATTGCTCTCCCAGTTTCTCCTTTGCAGAGGAGAAGATACTTCAGAGCAGAGATTCCCTGTCACAGCCTCACAAGGACAGGGCATCCTGCTCCCTTCTGCCAGGGACAGCTGCGGGGGTGTGAAGCTGGGGTGTGCTCACAGGTCTGTGCAGTGCTGTGATCCAGAGCAGTGTCCCTGCGCCCTGGAGTGCTGTGTGCCTGGAGCAGTGACTCTGCCTCCCGCAAGGGTCAGCACTCAGCCTGCCTGGGGAGCTCCCCACAGTGCTGTGGGGAGAAGCTCTGGGTGGGAAGAGAAAGCCCCAGCAGGGCAGGTTCATTCTCCTGCTGAGAGGGTGCTGTGTGGGTCAGGGCTGCTCTCAGCTCCAGCTCACTCTCAGGACATTCCTGGAGGAGACTTTCCAAAAGGAAGGTCAAGGCAGGAGAACCACGAAAGGGAAGGAGCTCTCATGAGTGTGTTTTCAGTTTTTTTCTCTTTGGGTGGGGTGAAATAGCTATGTGTCTGTCAGGTTTAGGCAGGGGACAGAGGCTCCAAAACAGGGACACTGAGAGAGGAGCAGCTCTGGGAGGCACTCAGCAAATGCCTTCCTCCACCCCTCAGCCTGCAGACAGAGCCAGCAGCACCTTTCCAGCCTCAGCAAGGTTTGTCTCCCCTGCTCCATAGCACCTGCAAACACGGAGGTGCCCTGGGCAGTGTCCTGCTCCCAGGAGGTTTCTGCAGGGCAGAGCTGAGCACCCAGCGGGTGGGATGGGGTCTGTGAGCACTGACAGGGGAGAGACGTGGGGACAGAGAAACAGCTGCCCGCAGGGACGGCTCCAGGCAGCAGAGTCATGCTCAAAGTGTGAGAGGAAACCACAAACTCCAGCACCTCCTCTCCTCTGCCAGCCAGCACAGCCCTCTGCTCTCAAGGCCGTGGGGTCCAGGGCAGGAGTCGTTTCCTCGGCAGCTGGACATGCAGGAGAGGAGACACTGCTGAGTGCCCCTCTGTGCCTGCCTGTCCCTGCCTCCCTGGGCACAAATGTCATGGTATTGCTCCGTGTTTCCCACCTGCCCATGCTGCCCTTGTCCTTCCCCTTGGACTCTCTGGGCAGGGGGGTTTCTGATGCAGTTCAGACAACACTGACCCTGCAGGTCCTGCCATGCAGACGTGTCCTTGACAGTGAGGTGCCCAAGTGCCCCTCTAGCCTGTGGGGCTCTGGGCAATGCAGTGTGGGGGGCTGGGAATGTGTGCACTCTCTCTCGTCAGGACACCCCATCCTTAGGACATTCTGCCTTTTCCCTGGGGTGTCTGGCTGGGCTGCAGTTGCCCTCCAGAAGGCCACAGCTCTCCCATTGCAGCTGGGTGTAATCTAGGTGCCCCATAGAGAAGCCACCTTGATATTGAGGCCACGGACATGCTGCTGGGAGGCTGGATGTGGGCAGCTGGAAGGAGTCTGATGTGTTGCTGGCTATAAGGGGAGGGCTGAGACCTCTTTCACACACCCTCAGGAAGAGTGCTGATGGGCACTTTGGAAGTGGATTCCTCTGCTCTCCGCGGTGTCTTTTCTTTTTCGGGTAACACGAGTACAACTATCCTCCACCTCCGAGGTGGGAGCACAGGGCAGCTGAGAACAAGATAGACAGGCCAGCTCTCCTGCCTCTGCACTAAAGCCAGAGTGAATCCTTTTGCCTCTCTGGAATCACAGCTGCTCCCTCTGAGTGCAGCAGCAATGCTGAGGATTTCTACCTCCAAGATGTGACAGAGCCAGTTAAAGAAAACAAGCCTTAAAATATTATGAGTGGATTAAATCTGACTGGAACTGGGAATATAAATTTTTATTACCCTTGTTTCCATGTACACGGCACTGTAGGTCAGGGCTGACTCCTTTGGAGCCCATGGGCATAGGCCCCTGCTCCTCATGGCAAACTCAGCCAGCACAAACCAGAGCTCAAGCCATGGAGCACAGTGACAGTACTATTGAGACAGGGAGAGGTAATGTGTGTGTGTCTGGGGGAGGTTATGAGAAAGTTTTGCTCAGAGAAGTCTGTCCTAACTTGTCAATGTCTCTTCTTCCTTAGAGAATCTCCCTGTGTCCAGGGGAATTAAATGTCCAACAGCAGTTCCTTCAACAAGTTCCTCCTCCTGGGTTTTGCAGACACACGGGAGCTGCAGCTCTTGCACTTCTCACTCTTCCTGGGCATCTACCTGGCTGCCCTCCTGGGCAACGGCCTCATCATCACAGCCGTAGCCTGCGACCACCGCCTCCACACCCCCATGTACTTCTTCCTCCTCAACCTCTCCCTCCTGGACCTTGGCTCCATCTCCACCACTCTCCCCAAATCCATGGCCAATTCCCTGTGGGACAGCAGGGCCATTTCCTACTTAGGGTGTGTTGCTCAGGTCTTCTTCTTTTTTTTCTTTTGTTCAGCAGAGTATTCTCTCCTCACCGTCATGGCCTATGACCGCTTTGTGGCCATCTGCAAATCCCTGCACTATGGGACCCTCATGGGCAGCAGAGCTTGTATGAAAATGGCAGCAGCTGCCTGGGGCAGTAGTTTTCTCTATGCTCTCCTGCACACTGGGAACACATTTTCAATACCACTCTGCCAAGGCAACACCGTGCAGCAGTTTTTCTGTGAAATCCCACAGATCCTCAGGCTCTCCTGCTCAGACGCCTACCTCAGGGAAGTGGGGCTTCTTGTGGCTGGTATTTGTTTAGCTTCAGGGTGTTTCGTTTTCATTGTGGTGTCCTATGTGCAGATCTTCACAGTTGTGCTGAGGATCCCCTCAGAGCAGGGCCAGCACAAAGCCTTCTCCATGTGCCTCCCGCACCTGGCCGTGGTCTCCCTGTTTCTCAGCACCTCATTTTTTGCCTACCTGAAGCCCCCCTCCCTCTCTGCAACAGCTCTGGATCTGATGGTGGCTGTTCTGTACTCTGTAGTGCCTCCAACAGTGAACCCCCTCATCTACAGCATGAGGAACAAGGAGCTCAAGGATGCAGTGAGGAAAATCTTTTAGCTGGTACTAGTTTAGCAGCAATGAGCTGCCCATCTCTCCTCACAAGCAATTCCCAGTTTACTTCAGACAGCTCTTGTGCTTTGGGAGTTCTGTCTGTGATAGTCATGTTTGTGCACAAATGTCTGAATTCCTCCCACTTCTCCAGAGACATGAACCCCATCCATCTGACCCAGAGGCCTTCTGTAAATCTGCTGACCACTGTGTCAGAGCTGGCCTCCCAAGTAGCATCTCTGCAATAAAAGGGCATCTCCTTAGTACTGTGCCTGAAGTTCTGACTCTCCTTCCCAAGCTGGAGCTGAGAGTGCGCCCAGGGAATTGCACCTGAAAAGGCCTGGGCTTTTCATGGGCAGAGGAACATGAGCTCATAAAATGATAGATGAAGGAATGAGGGTTGGATTCAGCTGTCACTTGTGGGGGCCCAGTGCCCCTGGAGAGGGTGAGTGGTCAAGAGGTCTCTGCTGGGGACTGTCCCAGCTACTGGAGGCCTGGTGACAGATGCCCATGCTTCTGGAAGGAAGTATGGAGCCACCTGGAGAGCACCTCCAGAGGGGATCTCCAGGGACAGCATGTGCCTGGGATGGGCGGTGAGTGGAGACTTCCAAAGCCAAGTGGAGTCACCCAAAGGTGAAGGGCCAAACCAGGGAATGCACCACATCAGGGCTCTGCAGCCTCAGGAGAGGCAGTGGGCTCGGTCTAATGACACCCCTGAACACCTCCTGAGCAATGTGAAATGCCCTGTGATTGCTCCAAGCATCCTCCACAGCCACAGACCCTGGGGAGGGGCTTGTCAGGTGCAATGATGCTGGTCCAGATGGCTATGCCCTGACCAGAATGGCCAGTGAGGAGTCACCCAGGACCACTGCACATCTGCTTGCCCTGCAGAGCAGCACCACCAGCCCAGGGCCCTGCAGGGAGCAGAGGGCAGAGGTGCAGGAATGGCCGATCAGGCCAGCACAGACACACTCAGCTGGGAAAGGCTCTCTGGGGAGCAGGGACGTCTATGGAGAAGAGCAAAGGAGCAATTGTGTGCTTGTGGGGGGGAATAAATGAAAACCTGTTTCTGTGTGTGTCAGCTCCAGGCAGGCTGCTCTGTCACTGGAGCTGCCTGAGGAGCCCCGGGGCCAGGACTCTTGTGCTGTGCTGGGGAGAGGGGCTGCCCAGAGGGGCTGCAGCCAGCCAGGGTTAAGGATCTCTGGTCATGAGAGCAGTGGAGACCTGCAGTGCCTGGCCTCCATTTCCTTGTGCCATTGCTGGCCCCCAGGTGTGGGGCTGATGGGGAGGCTGACACCCCTCTCTGCCCCCCAGCAGCTGCTGTGGCCTGCAGAGGGGCTGGGGCTGTGGGGTGAGTGCCCAGAGCTCTGCAGCCCCCTGCGGCGGGCACTGCTGTGGGGCCACCCCAGCCTGGTCTGCTGTGCTGGGTGGGCGGTGGAGAGGGCAGGGGAGGTGGGGAGAGCCAGGGAGGGGCTGGGCTGGGCTGGGCTGGGCTGGGCTGGAAAGGGCCTGGGAGAGGAGCACCCCAGGCATAAGACTAGGCAGTGCAGGGCACACACCGCTGCTCTTATGAAGCAGAGTCAGGCCCCTGGGGAAAGGCACCAAAGTTTGAAGGGCCCTCTGAGCCTACCTAGGGTCCTGCAGGGCACACCTCTGCTTGGAGCTTTGACCATGGCCTGCCTGCCCAGCAAGACCATGCTTGGAAGGCAAGCTGAAACTGCTCTCCTCAGGCCAAAGCAGATGTTGAGTGCAGGCTAGGGAATAAACCCCTGAAGAAGGGTGCCTCACGCTTTGCAAGGGGCACACATGAGCTCAGTGGGATGCCCTTACCCCATGATTCTCCTCAGTTCCATGTAGAACCATTGTATTGCAGAATAATTTTGGCTGGGAGGGAGCTCTAGTCTCCAGTAAGTCTCTACTCCTAGCTCCTTCTCAAAACAGCTCCGGGTAGATCAGGTTTCTCATGGGCTTGTCCAGACATATTTTGAAAAAACTCCAAGGATGGAGATTCCCCACAACCTCTCCAGGATGCTGGTCCATTGTTTGATCTTTTAAAGAGAATATGTTTTTCCTTCTTTCAAGTGGGATGGCCCCTGTTCCTGCTTCTGCCCATTGCCTCTTGTCCTTCCACTATGTGTCTTTTACCAGAGTGTGGCTCTGATTTCTCTACACCCTCCCATTTGGTCACTGTAAAGAGCAATAAGGTCTCCCCTGAGCCTTCCCATCTCCAGGCTGAACACAGCCAGGCCTCTCAGCATCTCCTTATGCCTGGGAGGCTCTAAGCCCAAACCTTCGTTTTGGCCTCTGCTGCTCTCACTCCCATCTGTCACTGTCTCTCTGGTCTGGGGGAGCCACAGCTGGACACAGCACTGCACATGTGGCTCACAAGTGTTGGACAGAGGGGCCTCCACCACAGGCTGCTCCTCTGCAAAGGGAGGAAATCCCGATGTTCCCAGCATGGAGTCGATGTTGAAGCAGCATCTGGAGCCTGGCTGGCCCCAGCTGCCTCAGCCCTCCCCAGCCCAGCCGCGGGGCTCCAAGTGGGGCTGCTTGCCCTTCTCCACTGCCTCCTGTGTACCCTGTACCCCCATGACCCATCCCAGCCCTGGTACTAGTCATCTGCCCTGGGCCAGGGCAGCTCCAGCCCCCTAAGAGGGAGAAGGGGCATGGCGGAAGCAGGCCAGGGAGCTGGAGAGGGGCCCGTGGCCTGCTGTCTGGCTGGGAATGGATCCCCAGTGTGGGAAGAGGTGGGGATCAATACAGGGATCATTAACAGTGTGAGCATAGGATGTGACATCAATCACAATACACCGGTACCATCTGGTACCTAACCTTTAAAATATCATACCCGTGATGTTCAGTAAGGCTGTTTTCCACTTTCGCTAACTGAATCCGTTCATTCTTATCATATATTTTTGTTCCTTCTCTTTCTTCTAAGCACTTTCCAATTTCCAACAGATGTTGAGTAACCTTGGTGTTTTGTTAGAGAAAGTTGCCAAGTTGATGGAAGGTTACTTCAAGTGTTGCTGATGTATTAAATGGTGCAAAAATAACACATTTCTTCAGTCATATGAGAAGTTAACTACTAGGTCTGCTCCTTGATTTGGGCAAAAACATATGTCACACTACCATGGCCACTGTTGCCATGTCTGTAGTACCCATTTCATTGTGTTGTCGAAACCATGTGCAGCTTCCCATCCAGTGTTATTACATAGAGTTACACTGAAACTAACTTTAGCTCTTAGGGTTAGCGTAATATTATTGCCTACTATCAGTCCTTGACCTCATCCTATTACAGATGGTATTCTTCCTGTAACTGTAGTTTTAAAGGTGGGTTGCGACTGATCTTCAATACCTGAGTTGTTCCATGGGCCACGTGAAAAGGCAGAACCTGTTAGTGACAGGTTTAAGGTGTCTCTTCCAGTTATCCGTGCTCCCATGGTGAGAAGGTAACACCACGTTTCTCTGCAAGAGAAGACACCTAGGTCTGGGACGTAACCCAAGCCTCACTTCTGGTTAACTTACTCCCGTTAGTGTCTACAGCATCCCATACTCCTCTTCCTTTGTACAACAGCAGAGTCACCCAGGTTGATCCCTGAGTTTGGTGTTGAATCACCACCTCATCTCCAGGACATCCAGAGGATTTCGCTTCTGTTTTAACAGGAATTCATGCAGCTTCTGACACGAGCACCTTATCTATGGGAGTTTGTCGCTTATCTAGCTAGGTTATGACTTCCCACAAAAGAGATTCCCACTTAGAAGTAATAATAGATTCACTCATGGGTAGCTGTTGTTTCAGCAGTCCATTCACTACTTTGAGGTTGATACGGTAGGTGGAAAGGCCACTGAGCTCCATTTGAAGCACAGCAAGTTTGCACTTCTTTATTCTTCAGATGTGACCCAGGATCAGACTGTATTATTCTGGGAAAAGGGAAAGCAGCAAGCCACTGGTTCAAATCAGCAACGATTGCCAGACCAGTCGCAGCTCAGGTGGGGTGCACATTCCCTCTGCTGATAATTATTTCTGCTCCTGTAAGGATGTATTTCCAGCCTTCAGGTGTTTGCATGAGTCTAGAGGGTGGCCTAGAACAAAGGCCACCCTCTAGTTCCCTTTGTGCTGAGATAAATTCAGCTTGCTTTGCAGCAGCTGTGGTCAGTCACACCCTATGTTCTTCCCTGAACCTTCTTCCATTGTGGGGATTTACTGGCCGGTCACAATACAATGGTCAAGTAGAGTTAAATTTCTTGGAAGATGTTCTAGGATGCCAGACTAGAAAGCACATAGGTGCCTTTGGCAAAAGAAACACCTACAGGTATGACAAGAGGCTTCTAGGCTTAAATAGAGTCAAGTATGAAATTCAAAGAACACAAAACTCAAGGGTTTGAAAAAGAAGGATTGCTTTTATCCTAAATAAATTTCTCAATTTCAATACAATCACCCCAGAGAAACTTCTGGGGTTACATGAGGCTAGCTGTTTTGCTTTTGTAAAACACAGGTAAAATGTTTTAAGTATTACAACTATCATTTTAGAGAACGGACAGACATCTTCCAACTCTAACCATGCCAGCTGAATAGGCCAACACCCTCCTGCTTATGCTAGTGGAGGGCATCATTTATACACTGTATAATGTGCTTCAGCCTGAATCAGTCCAGTGTGCTCAGCAGCTCTTTGAACTAAGTTAACTTTATTTTAAGCTCATTTGGGTGCCGTCTTATTACCTTGTTTGCCAGCAGAACTCCAGCACAGAGATGGGAACAGATTGCTGGCAGGATAATATTACTCGAATTTGGTGGAGCTCTGTGTAGACTGAATGGCTCTCTGTAACCTCCTTCTCTCCACAGAATATATCCACAGTTTCTGTTTTGGTTGGGCAGCTCCTGCAGATGTTCCTACTTAGGGAATTGCTAAGCTGTTTTCCTGTGTGGCATGTTTCCATGATGGATTTTGTTGTTTCATAGGAGCTTGATAATGGAGATCCTCAGGCAACTGAGCATGCATTCACAGTGCTTAGATGGTGTAGTGAGAACACCTGCGAAAGATCTGGCGAGGAGTCAGTGACTGGCAGAGTACGTGGTAGCAGCCCTAGGGTGTGAAACCACATACTGACCAAATTGCCATCAGGGTCAGGCATGCATGTTCTGTTTTGTCAGCAATGTCTAGCTGCTTCCCAGACAGTAGCTACTCAAGGTTAGCACAGCTGAGATAAGGAAATAGTTCTAGGAGATTTAAGGGGCCCTTGAGATACAATGAGTTGTGTCCCGTCCTGGCATCTGACCCATGTGTCCGACCCATGCCTCCAGCAGCCTCCCATTGGCCACCCCTCTGCATGGCTCCCAGGGCTCCCCGTGCAGCTTGGAATGTAAGTCCTTTATTAAATTGATCTTGTTTAACCCCTCATGAACTCTCAGTGTCTCTCTACACCAGTATCCGACCTTCACTTGCCCACCTTGCAGTCACAGAGAGCTACACAAATCCATACAGATTTTTTATCTAAAATGATAGACAGCACATTTCATTGGGCTTGAGTCACTTAAGGAATAGCATGGCTTATATCAGTACACCCTAATCTTTTGTGGATCTTTTTGTGGGGGGTGGGGGGTAAAGAGTCTGGGTAATACAAACTTCACTGGAACTTTAGTGCTGAGTTTTATCTTCACGCTGACTTCTTGCACATACTGATACAACCCTCCCCCTCCAACAGGGTTTTCCTTACTCCCTCCTCTGCATCTCCTCACACTTAAAGCAGCCAGAACAGTTTACAAAGATCCAGCACTCTGAAGAGCTTGAATCAAAAGGACACAGACGTGTTTGAGTCAAGGAATGTCTCCTTTAGTCTAGCATGCGTTTGGTGAGATCATTCATCTTCAGAACCCTGAAGGGGACTCCTCATCACTATACATTGCATCCTCTTTTGAAATATGGCAAGCGATGTCTGTTAACTTCCCTGAATAGTCCATATCCCTCCCTTGCACTAGTACAGCTTCCAAAGTGGAGATGAAATACATTATCTTGTGTTTCTTGATTTCCTGGGAACACATTATTTTCGTAAGCCTTCAGCCTACCACACAGCCAAGGAGACTGTGCAAGTCTCTACAAAGCTCCCGCTAATATCATGATTTGCCTCAGTGTATTTCTCCAGTGGTGAGAAAGCTTCTTCTCCCAAGAATAAAAAGAGATGATGATCAGGAGCGCTTTCTGTAGTTCCTGGACACCTAAACAGTAGATATATAAGATGTAGATATGGATATACATAGATATGTGTGTGCATATATATATGTTTCATGACAGAGCACTTGTGTAGAGTAACAGAGTCACCATAGAACTGCATGAACTGTGTTTTCATAGCTCTGTGCTGTGTGCAGTTCATTTGTACCGGCTAATAAATCTTTCTTTTTAAATGCAACAGCCGCCTCTTTCTTTCAGGTTGCAGAAAATCCCAAACAAACCAGCCAAATCCCTGCTTGTGTGAACTCGGTGATGAGTCTGTTCAGTGGACTCCAGGCATCCTGCTGGGCCCTCGGCAGCGGGAGCCCGGCAGAAGCCCCCCTGCCCAACTTGGCTTGGGGGTGGCTCAGGCCTCCCTGGAGAGCCCCAGCCCAGCAGGGAACAGCCCGGCAAGGCCAGCGCCTTTCAGGCCTGTTGTCTCCAGAGACACAAGTGTCCTCACAAGCCATTTCAGAGGCCTGTTGCTGCTGCTCAGCTGCTCGCATTGATGTGACCTCACAGCTGCTTTGCTGACACCGTTCCTGCTGCTGGCCTATCCGGTACTCAGGCAGCAGTGACCTCACCAGCACAAGCGACAGCTGTCTGTCTGCTTCTGGCATACCAGCTGCTGAGGCAGAAGCAACCTCACAATCAGCATCGAAGCCATGAGGCTGTTGCTGGCCTGTGAGCAGCAGAGAAATAGGCGACACCACAAGAACGTACATGAGCTAAGAGCCTGCTGTTGACCTATCAGCTGCAGAGAAATAAGTGCCCTCACAATCAGAATGGAAGTCTTGTGCCTGCTGCTGGCCTGCTAGGTCCTCAGAGAGAAGTGACATCACAGTCAACATCCGAGCCATGTGCCTGATGCTGTCCTATCATGTACTCAGGAAGAAGTGAGCTCACAAGCATCATCTGAGGGACCAGCCTGTTTCCAACCTCAATTTCAGAGAGACAATGACCTCACAATCAATTTCACAACCATGTTCCTGCTGCTGGCCTATCACCTGTTCAGACTGAAGTGACCTCACAGGCACTTTTGTGAACCTGTGCCTGCTGCTAGCCTATCAGGTTGTCAGGCAGAAGTGAGCTCACAAGCACAAAGCACAGGTGTTTGCCTGCTTCTGGCATATCGGCTCCTGAAGCAGGAGCCACGTCACAATCAACATCCATGCCATTGGACTGTTTCTTGCCTACTGCTGTCAGAAACTGAGGTGACATCAGAAGGACATGTCTGGGCCAAGAGCCTGTGGTTGGCCTACCATATCCAGAAGAAGAAGTTACCTCAGAATAAGTATCCCAGACATGTGCCCGCTTCTGGGCTGTCAGTACTCAGGCAAAAGTGACCTCACAATCAAATCCAAGACATGTGCCTGCTGCTGGCCTATCAGGTTCCTAGGCAGAAGTGACCTCACAAGCAAGCACAGTCCCCAGCCATGTCCCTGCTGCCAGCCTGTCATGTTCTCACACATAAGTGACCCTGCCATTGACTCCCAGGAATGATGGGAAGGTTGTTTTCCAGGATTTGTTTGCTTCTGCAGTGGCTTCCCAGGGGCTGGGAGAGGGCCTAGGAGGATGCAGGGCCCTGGCCCCAGGCACATGTCAGCACCTTCAACTCATGAGCCATGGGACTTATCCCATCTCCCTCCAGACCTCTGAGTGGCCAGGTCCTCTCCTACAGGGTGGCAAAAGCCCAAGGTCTCCTTGCTCACCCAGAGTGAACGGCCCTGATGGACTCCCACAAGCACTGCTGGCTGCCTGTCCCCAGGCACCTGGCCCAGGAAGCATTTGCAGGAGGAGGCTGCTCAGTTGTCCCACCTCCAGGCATTGCAGTGCCAGGAGGATCCCTCCAGGCCTGTTCTTCCAGTGCTTCCTCAAATGACATGCTTGGGAGAAGCAGGAAGGGTCAGGTCCCATCTGTCCCCATCCAGCGGGCTGTGGGGAACACCTGGCCACTGCTCCCATAGCTCTGCCACTCCATGTGTCCAGGCTGGTTGCAGCGAGCGAGCCCCTCTGTCCCCAGAGTCTGGAGCAGAAAAGAGGCATTTTCAGAGAAATCCACACAGCCAGTGGGCACCAGCCCCAGGGCCTCTCTTCCTCCCCGTCCCTGGGGCAGATGGTGGCGAGCAGAGGCATTTCTATGCCTGCCCTCAGCTGGCTCCTTCCCACCTGCAGTCCATTTCCCTGCACTGAAGAAGAGTGTGGACACATGGGCAGTTACATGGCTCAGCTGATCAGAGCAGAAAATTCTGAGCGTAGCAGCAGGGCTAGCAGTCACTGGTGCCACCTTCCCCCGTCCAGGAGCTGAAACTTCTCCCCAGTGCCAAAGAGCTAAAAAGAAAGTTGTAGGTACAGGAAGAACAGTAGAGAAATACTGCAGGTCTCATTCACACCAGATGATATGGGATCTGCTTCTGAGGTGCTGCTGGTCATGGAAGAAACAGCCCTGCCAGAACTGGGGTAAAATCTACCCTTATTTGGAGATATTTAATGATGGGACTCCTGGCCTTCATTCCCCCTCTTTTGATTCATTGCTACTTTCTTCCTCCAGCTCTTCTACAGAAATTTCTTTGCCTGTGAAGTGTGGCATGAGCCCATGTCATGAGCCGTATCCAGCCCTGTGACTCAGCAATTGGGGTCCTCGGCATCTCGGGAGGGTCACTGCCACTTGGCTTTTCCAGGCCTTTGCTGTGAGCCCTCATACGCACACTTACTCTATCAGTGGGCTCCCCAGGCTGTCCAGACTATCGGCGTGGCATTTCCCTAAACTCAGTTCCTTCTCCACAGTTCTGATCTGTTATGCAAGGGGGAAAATACAGTGCAGGGTAGACCAAGATGTGATTGGAGGAAGTATTGCTGAAGAGCATAAATGCATCAAGTCGTTTTGAGTCACCTTCAGGACATTCAGTCCTAATCTTTTCTCTTTCAAACCAAACTCAGGCTTCATGCCACAGCCACTGAAGCCAATGAAAACAGGTTTTGGGGTGCCCTCCCCCATTGGTATTCTTGTGTGCTTTTTCTAATGCTTTAATTAAAAAGTTAGGCTTGTAAAAACATGTTCTGTCACCGAAAATTCATAATCCTTGCCAGGCACTTAGAGGTACAGTAAATCAGAAGTCTCCCTGGAGCTCTCCCCCTTGAGCAAGTCTGGGCTCTAACCACTCGGCCACTGGCAGAAATGCCATTTTTCTGGTTGTCTTAAAATGTTGGCAGCACCTGGGCACTCTGTTGATCATATTGCTCTCTCCAACACTGGTAGTCTGCAAATTCTGACCTTTCTTCATCTTGCTTCTCTTTGGTCGAGGCTGCCACGATATTTCATCCGTCCCACTGCATTTGCCCTGCTGTCTGCACTCTTGCTAATACAACCCGGGATAAAGGCGGCCATCTTTGCTACAGGAGCACCCTGCTGACTTCTTGTCAACTTGTCCACCAGGACCACCACGTCCCTTCCTCCAAAGCTGCTTTCCAGCCAGTCAGCCCCAACGTGTCCTGCTGCTCGGGATTATTTCGTCTCAGGGGCAGGACTTGGTTGAACTCTCCATGTTACCATCAGCCCATATCACCAGCCTGTTGCTGCCCCTCTGCTTAGCAGCCCTGTCCTCCAGCATGTCAACCACTGAGCCCAATTTGGTATCACCTGTGAACTGACTGAGAGTGCACTCCATCCCACCATCTAAATCACTCATAAAGACAAACAGCATTGGCTCCAGTATCAACCTCTGTACAACATCACTGGTAACCATTAGTTGGACTTTGGACCACTGTTCTCCACCCTTCGAGGCAGGCAGCCTCCAGCTCATTTCCCACACCCTCCATTGCTTACTCCTCCTCCCACCTCTCCCCAGTTTTGCTACAAAGATGTTATGGAAGATCTTGTCAAAGGCCTCCCTACATTTGAGGAGTGCATGCACTGCACTCCCCTTCTCCACACAGCCAGTCATCCCATCACAGAAGGCAGTCAGATTGGCCAGGCACAATTTGCCCTCAGTGACTTCGTGCTGGCTGTTCCTGACCCCTTCATGTGGCTGGAACCAGCTCCAGGAAGATTTGCTTCCCAGGGACTGAGGTGACACTGACCAGCCCATCACTCCCCAGATCCTCTTTCCTGTCTTTCTTGAAGATGGATGCAATATTTGGCAGGCAGGAGGGGAGGGCCGGGGCCGGCAGTGGCTGTGGGGCTGCGCCAGCTCCTGCTGCATCACTGGTCCCTGCAGTGTGGAGAAGAGGGACAGAGGACGAGGCAGCACGGGGGTGGTGGCAGGGTGGCAGGGGCAGGTCGGCAGGGGCCAGTGGGGGCTGCAGTGAGGGATTGTGCCCGTGCCACCCTCCCAGCAGGACAGGGACATACAAGGAGCATGCTCTGCCTGTTGTGGTGCTCAGGGCAGCTCCCCAAGGAGCACAGCTTTGCCTGAGGGACCTCTTGGTCCTCCAGCACAGCTGGAGCAAGAACAAGAGCTCGTGGGCAAGGCCAGCGTCCCCCTGGCACAGTCCCTGTGACAGCCTTTGGTGTCCCGTCCCCCCACAGCCCTCCTGCTTTGGCAGCCTCCACAGTTTCTGCACCTTGCCCTGCCCTGGCCCTGTCCCACACAGGGGTTAGCACACAGCCGTCCCCAGGGCCTGCTGGGGTCTGGGCCAGGAGAGAGGCTGCCTAGGCCTGGCTCTTCCCCTCCATACAGGCACTGAGCCCAGCAGGAACGAGCTGGCCGCACAGCAAGACTCACCCATAAACCTGAGCTGTGCAGCCAGGGCTGCAAATGGCCTCCACTCTCCTGCACCCGGCATGACTTGCTTCCCCTCCATGAGACCTGGCTCTGCCCCACAAACCCACTGGTGTGTGTCCTCACCCCAGGGAGGGCATCAGTGCTGGCCTGCCTGGCCACTCCTGGAGCCTCCCCTGTGCTCCCCGCAGGGCCCCGAGCTGGCGGTGCTGCTCTGCAGAGCGAGCGGGTTGTGGTGCCCCAGGGCCACGGGGTGACTCTGCACTGGCCGTGGTGGTTGGGGTGAGAAGCAGACCCAGCTGGACGGGCATCATTGCACCTGACAACCCCCTGCCAAGGGGTCTGTGACTGTGGATGATGCTCTGAACAATCACAGGACATTTCAAATGGCTCAGGCTGTGTTCAGGTGTGTCCCGAGATGCAGCCCAGGGTTTTCCATTGAAGGAAACATGGAAATGAACCCCTCTCCAGGCTCCCTTCCCTCTGCCTGCAGGGTCCCCACTGTGGGCATCTGTCACCAGCCCTGTCATAGGGCAGACAGTCCCAGGCAGATACCCCCTGACCATTCATCACCTCCAAGAGCACTGGGCACCCACAAGTGAGAGCTGAATGCAGCCCTCATTCCCTAACACAGCACCCCATGAGCTCATCACCTTGAGCCCATGGAGAGCCCTGGAAAAGCAACAGGCCCTTCCAGGGGCAACGTCCTTGAGTGAATTCTTGTCTTCAGCTTTGGAAGAAGAGCCCAACCTTCAAGCACTGCACTGAGGAAATCCCCTTTTATTAGAGACAGGCCAGCTCTGACACAGTGACAGACACATTCACAGCAGGCCTCTGGGTCAGACAGACAGGGTTTGTGTGTCTGGAGAAGTGGGATGAATTCAAATACTTCGGTGCAAACTTGATTATCACAGGGAGAATGCCCAAAGCATGAGAGCTGCCTGAGAAAATTAGAAATCACCTGTGAATAGGCAGCTTACTGCTGCTGAACTAATACCGCTTGAATCAGTTTCCTCAGGGCCTCCTTGAGCTCCTTGTTCCTCATGCTGTAGATGAGGGGGTTCACTGCTGGAGGCACCACCGAGTACAGAACAGCCACCACCAGATCCAGAGCTGGGTAGAAGATGGAGGAGGGCTTCAAGTAGGCAAACATTGCAGTGCTGATGAACAGGGAGACCACGGCCAGGTGCGGGAGGCACATGGCAAAGGCTTTGTGCCGGCCCTGCTCAGAGGGGATCCTCAGCACAGCAGTGAAGATCTGCACGTAGGACAGCACGATGAAAATGAAACACCCAAAGAATAAACAGGTAGAAATCACACTAACCCCAAGTTCCCTGAGGTAGGAGTCTGAGCAGGAGAGCTTGAGGATCTGGGGGATTTCACAGAAGAACTGGTCCACTGTGTTGCCTTGGCAGAGTGGTATTGAAAATATGTTCGCAGTGTGCAGGAGAGCATTGAGAAAACCAGTGCCCCAGGCAGCTGCTGCCATTCTGACACAGGCTCTGCTGTCCATGAGGGTCCCATAGTGCAGAGGTCTGCAGATGACAATGAAGCGATCATATGCCATGGTTGTAAGAATGAAATACTCTGCTGAACATAAGAAGAGAAACCAAAAGACTTGGGCAACACATCCTGAGTAGGAAATGGCCCTGGTGTCCCACAGGGAATTGGCCATGGATTTGGGGACAGTGGTGGAGATGGAGCCAAGATCAAGGATGGAGAGGTTGAGGAGGAAGAAGTACATGGGGGTGTGGAGGCGGTGGTCGCAGGCTATGGCTATGATGATGAGGCCGTTGCCCAGGAGGGCAGCCAGGTAGATGCCCAGGAAGAGCGAGAAGTGCAAGAGCTGCAGCTCCCGTGTGTCTGCAAACGCCAAGAGGAGGAACTTTTGGAGGGAGCTACTGTTGGACATTTGCTGCCTCTGGGCTTTGGAGGACTGTCTAAGGAGGAAAAGACATTAACAAGTTAGGACTGACTTGGAACAAAAGCCACAGCATTTCTCAGAGCAACTCCCCACATGTCCTTTCTCCTTGCCAGGAGGACCTTCCTTCACCTCCATCACCTACTCTAGTCTGTGCTTTCGGAGTCTGCCATCGGGAACAGGGTCCTCTGTCCGTGGGCTCCAGAGGAGTCAGCCCTGCTTGTTACACAGACACTCAGAATCAAAACAGGATGATCAGTCATTGTCCAGTGACGAAGTGTCCTTGCAGTGCTGTCAGCTGGATTAGGTGAGACTGCTGAACCCCTGTTTGGCTCAGTTCCAATCCTGTTGGCTGGGGACCCATGTGACCACCCAGCACAGGCATAATTCATTGCTCTTGATACACCTTAACCTCAGAGTATGTGACAATTACTGCAGGGACACTTTGTATTTGACTCTTTACAAGTGTCTTAGCTATGCACAAGCTGATCACTGTTGCAGCAAGGACACTTCAGGACACTCCACCCACGCATGTTTATCAACACATTTCGGCATACAAATTGGACTAGACACAGCAGGATTTGCCACGGGGGAATTTCTAGAACCTTCAGCAATTCCCACCTGCAAGGCTGCCATAACTACCAGTCAAATATTTAATTGCCTAGGTCCAGTCAATCACCTACTTACAAGGTGGTCCATTGTCTCATGACAACCTGTTCTCTCATCTGTGCAGATGACTGGCCAGGAAATTCTCGGGCCAGGCAAGGAGCTAATGACCAAAGTGCTCGGGGTGTGTACACAAGCGTAGCCCTGGTACCCAGCCAAACCACAAGTATGACTCCAGAACAAAACGGATTTTTCATATCTGAAACTCACCTGTAACTTCAGTCCCCTAGCTCTCACCAGATGCTCTGTCACACTGGGTGCATGGAGATAGCAAAGAGCAGCATGCATTTAGGGGTGGGGTGTGGGGGGCAGTTTTTCACCACACATGGGGCACATCTACTTAAGGGATAGAAATCCTTTGCTTTTCCCATTACTAGAGAATCCAGAGTGGCAAAAGTGTTTGGGTTAGTGCATTGCCCAAAAGGGGATGTCTCCTTAGGGAGACTTGGCGCATTCCCCAGCCCTACAGACTGCATGGCCCAAAGACCCATAGGCTAGAAGGGTTCTTGGACCCCTCCCTCCCATGCAAACACCTCCAGATGGGCACGCAGGAAAGCCTGCATCTTACTCAGCTGTGCACATCCCCCTGCAGAGGAGGTTTTGCTCTCAGCCACTCTGTCAGGCAGTGGTAAAGTGGGCACATACAGGAGAGATGCACATCTGCTCTCCTGGAGGCTGGACTGCAAAGGAGGTGTCTCCTGCCCTGGATGCTGTGGCCTTGAGGGCAGAGGCTCTGCTAGGTGGCAGAGGAGACACAGGGGCTGGCTCAGGGGAAGGCATCTGCACTGCAGAAACTGTCAGGGAATTGCCCGCATCCACCCTCCCACAGCCTTTCCTGTGAGAAGTTTCTTCTCTTTTATGCATCATCCTGCTGCTGCCTGGCACTGTCCCAGGGGCAGATACCTTCAGGTTTGCAGGTGCTAAGGAGCAGCTAAGACCAACCCTGAGGAGGCTAATAAAGATTATGGTGGTGCTGCTCATAGGCAGAGGGGTGGCTGGAAGGATTTGCTGAGGTTCCTTGCAGACCTTTTGATCTCTCAGTGTAACAGTTGAGGAGTCACATTTTCTTCTCTAAACTAAACAACTGTGTTTCCATTGCAGCCCTGTCAAAGGATGGGGAGCTTAAGCACAGACTCAGGCAGGAAAGCTCTGCCCTTTGCAGGTTTGACCAGCATATACCTTCCTCTGGAAAAGTCCCCTTCAGAAAATGTGCTGGGGGTGAGCTGGAGCTGAGAGCAGCCCTGAGTCATGCAGCACCCTCTCAACAGGAGAAGGAACCTGCCCTGATGCAGAGCCATCCTGACAGACCCTCTCAGCTCTGGAAGGTGCCAGCTTCAGAAGAACCCGCCAGGAACAACAGGAGTGTTGCCCTGCAGCCAGAGACTTACTGTGTCAAGGGCAGTGAAGATTTCTCCTCACAGTGAACTCTCAGCCATCCTCCTGCTCCTGACTGTCTTTAGCTTCTGAGTCGCTTCTCTCATCCTGGACCCTGCAGGCAGCACCCTGAGTCTTGCTGCTCCTTTAAGAGGAGCTGCTCCTGGACAGAGCTGTCTCTCTGCAGCACCTGCCAGGTTGCCATGGGCTCCTGCAGTCCCAGGAGCCAGGCCCAGCTCAGGAGCAGAGGCCCAGCTGAAGATGTGACTTTCTCTGTGCCCTGTGCATCCTCGAGATGTTCCTGGGGCTCCAGGGCTGACAGTTCCTGAAAGGCAGCAGGGTCACCCAAGGGAAATGTCCACTGAAGTAGACGAAAATAATCACCGATGGTCCCTCCCTAAACAGTGGAGAGAGACTGATTTCAGCATTGCAGTTGCTCTCACCAGAGGATGGTTATCTGAGAGAGGTGGAAATGTCTCACTCTGGAAGGCCCTGCTCCCCTCTCATAAGAAGACAGGACACCTGCAAAGACAAGAAGTGAGTTCATTGGCTTGTGCTTCAGGGAGTGATTTAGAGGAAGAAATCAATGCATCTAATGCCCATTGAGAAGCCCCTTCGGATGGACTGGCATTCAGCCTCCTGTGCACTCCACAAACTCACAGGAGGTGGGATTCCCCTTGTCCAGGTTTTGGGGTGCATAAAATGGGTGTCTGCAGTCAATCTCCTTGCCCAAGCTCCCATTGTGATCAATGGATATGGGGGGGGGGGGGGGGGCGCCAGTTGTTTACACACACACACACACTTCTGGACATTGGAGGTGCCAGAGGTGGCCCAGCACATTTGCCAGCGTCCCTTGCTCTGATGGAGCAACTAGGAGACCCCCATCCTTCTGGAGCATCAGCTAGGGGCCAGGTGGAGAATCTGGAATGACACTTGATGTCTATTACTGCAAGAGCTCCCCTCCCTCTGAAGCTGAACTATATGCAGATCCCAGCATTGCAAATAGCTCACGTAATTCAGGGCAGACACTTGATTTAGTGCAACGACAACAGGCCTGCAGGGCTGTCAAATGCATGCGGTGTCCAGCAGAACCACCATGCTTCTAGCAGGTACAGCACGGCATCTAAAGGAAGCGCATGCCCTTTTGGAGTGGTTGCTGGGCAAGTGCCCCAGGGCATCTCGGCTTTCCTACCTGTGCCCAGACAATGGATCCCCACCGCTGCCTTTAGGCAAAGTCCTTGCCATCTACATCCAAGCATGCCACCAAGATGGAAAGCACATCACACCAAGGTCTGCACACATATGCCTAGACTCTCAAACCCTGCTCGTTTTCCTCTCCCTAAGCCTTTTCTGATTCCCAATGATAGGAACAGGGACCGTGCTAATGATTCAGCTGAAGCATAGCTGGATCACAGGCTGTTCAGGCCCAGGGACTTTCTCAGGGCCACCTTGTCCTTCCTGGACATCCGGTCACCTCCATCACAGGCCCCAAGGTGCTGCAAAGTCACCTTGGGCACAGATGCTATGGACTCAGCTCAGGCACCAAACACCTCTCCTGACATAGCCGCACGACTCAGCTCTGTTTGTCTCTGGCCTTGGGTACTGCAGGCTTAGGCTCTTAGTGGGTGCCTCATACCATCATTACATTGCCATCTGCTATCTACGTCAGCAGGTCTCTGTGCTGAACTTTGGCCTTTGCATACATGGTGTCCTTGGCTCTGGGGAACAGGTTTCACAGCAACAACGCTGTGCTCAGCCCTGGTGCCACAGCTGAGGTTCTGTAGCCCAAATATACACAAATGCACAAAGCCTGGGCCACAAAACAAGAGGAAGGGGAGATGCACAAGCTGTTGCACAACTACAAAAGCAACATTAGGCAACCTGAGGAGACCTGTGGATCACAGACCCCGGTTCCTATGGGGAGACTTTAATCTCCGTGGCATTCCCTGGGAGGGCAACACAGCAGGGTAGAAAGAGTACAAGAGGATTCTGGAGGGTGTGGAGGACAACTTCCCAGCACAGCCAAGCCAGGCAGGTCAACAAGAGTGACACTTTCCTGGACCTGGAACCTGCAAACAAGGAAGAACTGACCAGGGATGTGACAATCAGTGTCAGCCTTGCCTGCAGTGGCCACGAGGTAGTGGAGCTCCTGCTCCTGAGGGGAGTGAGGAGGAAGAGTAGCAGAGTCCAGACTCTGGATGTCAGAAGAGCAGCCTTGGGCCTGCTGGGGAGACTGGTTGAGGAATGCCATGGGAGGCAGCTCTGAAGGGCAAAGGAGCTCAGGAAAGCTGGCAGGTCCTTAAGGCAGCATCCTCCAAGCTCAAGAATGGTCCCTACCCAGGAGAACAAGTAGACGTCGCAGGACTCAGTGTGGCTAAATGCACAACTGAACAACAGTACAAAAAGGCAGCACACAGGAATGGGCAGCAGAAGGAAGAGGCTGCAAAGGGGGAATTGTAAAATGTTTTCCAGGGACGTGTGCAAGCTGTTAGGAAAGCCATAGCTCCTCTAGGATTGATGCTTTCAAGGGATGTCAAAGGCACAAAGATGATCTGCTATTCCTTCGGAAACAGTAAAAGCATAAACAAGGAAAATGTGAGCCCACAGCTGAATGCGGCAGGGAATCTGGTATCAGCAGATGCAGATGGGTCTGGGGAACTCAATGCCTTTGCTTCAGTCTCCACCAACAAGGTCTGCCAGGCCATTGTGCTTAGAGTTCAGGACTTGCAAGGAGAAAAACAACCAGCTGTGCCTGAGGGTTGAGTTAGGTATTATTTGCAAGAACACAGGTCTACAGGATTGGATGGGCTGCAGCTAAGGATGCTGAGAGAGCTGGCTGCCATCCGGCAAGGCCTCTCTCTATCATCTTGGAAAGCTGTGGAGACTCAGGGAGGTCCCAATGACTGGAAAAAAGGCAAACGTTGCATCCATCTTCAGAAAAGGCTGCAAGGACAATCTGGGGAACTACAGGCCGTTCAGCCTCACTTTGGTCAGGAGAGTGTCATGGACCAAGTCTTCTCTGATCCCCTTTCTAGGTAAACAGAAGAAGGTGACTGGGAGCAGTCAGCATAGATTTACTGAGGGGAAATGATGTGAGCCTCACCAACCTCACGGCCTTCTGTGTTAAAAGAACTGTATTTGTGGATGAACAGAGAACAGCGAATGTCAGTTAACTCAAGTTTAGGAAGGCTCTTGACACTTTCTCCCACAGTATATTTGCATACAAGTTAGTAGGCAAGTTAGTCAGACAGCAGTGTGCCTGGGCAGCAAGGAAGGCCAACTGCCTGAAACAGGCTGAAAGACTCCGACAGACCTGACGTCTTTGTCCCCTATAGCTGTTGTCTCTGCCACCAAGGCCTATGAGTAGACACCAGGGCCTCACTGTCCCCTTGTCCCCTGGGGAGCCCAGCAGCTCTCATGTCATTGTCTTGCATGAATATTGCACACCCCAACCTGCACGCTGCCCCCAGGAAGAGCCATGCAAAACACGTGTGGGAAAGGATCTCCCTTCCCAGGATCTCAGTGTCCATGCTTGGGTGTTCGACTTGAAAAACACACCAAGGGTTAACATGGTGTCAGAGCCACCTGCACATTTCCTTTGCCTACCTGTAATCGGTGATTACAATGTTCTGCTCTTATCAGCCTCCAGCGAGTCTTTGCTGGTAAAGGCCCTCAGTGGGATCTATTAACACTCTACAACAGTTTGGGATTTGCTTCTGACTTTGACTTGAACATTTTGCTCAATCTCGCAATAGCTGAGGTTTATGGACTCAGCACCAAATACACCATGGGGCTCATTACAATGCAAAAAGCCCTGATGAACCACGTCTCTCTCTATAATTTTCTTCAAGTAATGTATGGCTAATTGGTTTCAGCAGTGTAGTTGAAAGACAGTGACTTCAGTTAGAACGTAGTGTAAAGGGATCCCTGCTTTTAAAGGTTTTTAGGATTAGTATTCTTATTCAGCTTTCACAATAAGTGACAGCAACATTCTCCAAATGATATAGATCCAGAGTGTCTCCTAATGAAGTGTGGACATGCAGGAAAAGCAGTGTCCCAGACGTCAGACGCTGTATGGGCAATCTTCCTCCCCATCTCCCCAACCCTGCCATTTCTCTCCTCAGCCACCTGGGACTTGCATCACTCCTGTTAAAGTCAAACCTTTCTCCACTGAAGTCTGCAAATGAATGTTACAGCCCCACTTCCCACCTGCTTTCCTTAGAGAACGAGTTGCAAATAGACACAGAAGAATTTTTCTTCATTGCAAGCCAGAAGAAAAAAAAAAAAGGCATGCTATGGTTTCATAAAATTAATTACACTCCTGAACTGCATGCTAAGTCCAAGCTGCCTCCAGTGAGGTCCCCTTTCCACAAGGGACAGCCTGGCTAGAAATGTTTTGGATAGATAGGAAATGCTAGAGAGAAACAGAATGAAGGACTTGCCCAGAGGAACAAATTACTGAAAGACAGAGCAAGCTTTAAACTCCCCACAGTGCAAATCAACAGTGTGGTATGGGAATGAACAAAGAGTAATGGAAGGAGTTACAGTGTTACAGTGCCCAGATAGTGTGCTGTAAAGGGGATGTTAGAAATTGTTAATGTAATCAGGGCACCTGGAAAAAGAGGAGAGAGCCATACAGCTCCTGGGGGTCCTGCACCATGCTGGGGGCTGTGCTGCTCTTGGGGATCCCAGACCAGGCTGTGTTTCTGTACAAAAGTCTGGAAAAAACTCTATGCAAGCCCCTAGGGAAGAGGGATTTTCCTGGGCGTTAAGAGCAACCCAGGCAGGACTCAGGCATGTCAAGGGAAACCCATCCCACCCACACCAAACCCACTGCTCTCAGTCCTGGGACCTTCCTGGCCCCTCGGACCAGGAGCAGGAGGAGGTGTGGGAGCATGGCCATGTCCCAGACAAGCCTTCATCAGGCCTTCAGCTCCACAACATGTCATAGCTTCAAGTGATCTCTCTAAAGCAACACTTCCCATGCCCCTGGTGCACTGGCAAGACTTTGGGCAGACACCCAGGAGACAGGGCAGAGAAAGGACAGAGACCTCAGGGTGCACAGCTGGGCTCACAACATCACAGCGTGGGTGCCACGGGCTGGATAAGCAACTCAAAGAAGTAAACGAGTCCTTCCTTTTGCAGGGACTTGGAAAGCCCCATCTCTGACAGTATTCAAGGGGGAATGGAGTCTCCCCTCTGCAAGAGTCACCCCAGGACTATGCAGAGACTAGGAAGAGCAGGAAGGCTGGTTGTAGGGACGTTCTCAAGCTTCAGCAGCTGCAGAGGTGGGAGCTGGTCACCTCACAAGCTTCTGAATGAGCCAAATTCCAGGTCCTGAGGCACTGCACCACCTTCCAGGCTCTGCACTGGAGCCTGGACAGCAGCACTGCAGTGTGTGGGCATGTCCTGAGAATACCATGGTCAAAACTGTGGGATATGCAGGGTGCCAGGGCTGTAAAGCCCCCCAGGAGTGCTTGGGTAGCAGCTGGGTATGTCCAGGGTGCCAGCGGCTTTAGCAACCCCCAGGCAAGAAGCACTGCTTTGAGGGGACACTGAAAAGCCCAAGACCCAGCTGAGGCCCAGGCAGGAGAAATGGCTTTCCCTAGGCTCAGGTTAGGTTCAGCCAGAAGGAAAGCTGGGCAAAATGAGTGGGATATGGGAAAACTTCCCCAGATTTGCTCCTTGGCCTGGCCCTCCAGATGGTGTGTGTTAAGGGCACATTGGCTCTTCTCTGGCCTATCATCTTCACCTTAAGCACCACAGATGGAGAAACCTTGTCAAGGACTTTTAAAACAAAAAGTCTGCTTTGGTGCCTAAAGGAGGAAGGCTCTGTCCTCTCCCATATTGTCCTACACCCTACTTCTACAAAAAGAGCAACCAACAGCAAACTAGTTTTGAAGCTCACCAAAGCATCTCAGCCTGTGGCCACACTTTGTGCTGTTTCATCTCACATGACTTTGATCCTGGCTTTGAAAAATGCCAAACCTTAAACAAGCCCTGAAGCTCCGGCTTCCAGCACAGGTCTGCCCAGGCCAGAGACCTGTCAGTAGTGGGGTGCAGAAGTGACTTCTCCAGTGCCCCATTTGAGATATTTCACAGCCTTTAGCACCATCTGGAGACAATCCTGAAGGATTTATCAGCAAGTTCTGGAAAATAACTGGGGTGAAGGGAGGTGACTGCTTTCCAGGACACAAGGGGAAATCCCTCTGTTCTGTCTCTGGTTGTGCCATCTCCATGGCAGTGACCTCCTGAGCCCCCTGATGACACGAGCTGAGGTCACAGTGTGATGTGCTGCATCACAGGCTGGTCTCCCTGGTGCTGCCACAGCAGTGTCCTCATTTGCCTGTGAGACCTGGGCACTGCTGGGCACTGCTCCTGTGCTCCCCACTGCTGTCCTTCGGAGCCGCTCCATGACAAGCAGGAGGCACAGGAGGCAGCGGGGCCATGTTGGAGCTGCTCACTGACAGGCAGAGGAGCAGGGACATGTTGGAGAGGAGTTTTGCATGACAAGATGGGAAGAGCATCCTTCCTCCCCATCTGGAGAGACACGCTGATGAGAAGGGGACAAGTGAGATGGAGGGCTGCTGGACCAACACCATCAGCCCAGACCACAGTTCCTTGTTGCCTGTGCTCCTCAGGTTCTCCACTGAGGGTAAGGGCTTTGGGAGCTCCTTCCCCAGGTGTCGCACAGAGACTGTTAACTGCAAAAACAGCTGTGGGTCCTGGGTTGCAGGGGTGGACGGAGAAGGCTGAGGGTTGTCACAACAGCCCTGCTTGAGGGTCCTGTCTGGCTCAGGGGACAATGTGGCAGCCAGGACTCCTGGACCCTGGGGATGGGGCTGCCCTGAGCCCCAAGGCTCCTCTGGGGCCAGCTCCATAACTCATGGCAGGGGGCAATGCAGGTCCAGGTTTCCTGGGAGTGCATTCCCCTTTGGCATCTGGCTCTGGCAGGAAAGGGGTCCTGTGTCCTGGAGGCTGGGGTGTCCTGCAGCTCCCATGGGGCTCTCTAGAGCCTGCTGGAAATGCCCATGTTGGAAATGGATCCTTCACCTTGTAATAAATCCAAGGTGTCTGCTCTTGTGGGAGAAACTCTGTTCCTTCCCTCTGCATCCTTTTACCCTTATAAAATGGCAGAGCATGTTTTGGGCTCAGAGCTATTTTCCTCTCATGGCCACAGCCCCTGTCCTCCTGCAAATGGGGTCAAACTTCTGCACCCAAAAGACAGCCTGTTTGGGGGAGCAGCTGGGGAACAGGTGGGGGTGCCATGGCCACCCCACAAGTCCCTGCTGACCCCAAGCCTGTTTCTCTGAGCCGTGGGGGGCCATGCTGGGGGCAGCCCAGCAGGGCCATCTCCCCCACCCCCTCCTGGCCCCACACCTCTGCTGCCCAGCACCGGCAGGCCCAGAGCTGCTCTAGCCCTGGCTGCCCCGGGGCCCCGGGGCTCCTCAGCCCTGCTGCAGGCAGGGGGCTGGGGCCCCAGTGGCCGGAGGGCTCTGCCCTGCCCTGCCCCGCCCTGGGGCAGCAGGGCACTGCCCATGGGCTCCAGTCCCCTGGCCATGCCCAGAAGGATCACTTCTACCAGAGCAGCTGAGAGGTCAGTATTTGATGCATTTTGGGGGAAGTCATAGTAAGGCGGCTGCTGTCTCAGAGGGTTAGAGGCCATTGACAGGCACATGGTTGTGAAGATGGCTATGAGGTCATCTCTTCTGAGTCCCTGATAGGCCAGCAGCAGGCCCCTGCCTGGGAAGTTCCTTGTGAGGTCACTGCAGACAGAGCAGCTGGAAGGGCAGCAACTGGCACCTGGCTGGGAACTGACTTTGAGATCACACCTGTCCCAGCATCATATAGGCCTGCAGCATGGCTTGGATATTGATGGTGAAATCTCTGATTTCTAGTGTCTGTGTGCTGTAGAATATCTGCCTCATTAGAACTGCAGGGGGCTTGCAAGATATTTCTCCAAGATCTGAGCCATATCTCTGCCCTTTGATTCCTTGAGGTGGGAATTGACCAGAGCCAGGGCTGTGACTTCCTATTCAGAGGAAGTGCTTGTTGCAAACCCTTGGAGATCTATAAGCAAATTGAAGGGATGGAGAGGTGGCGTTTGTGTGTTTTGGGGCTTTTGCGGGTCCCCTAGCTGCTGCCATGTCTGGTTGTGTGTTCTTTGTGTCCCTGATAAGAAGGTGCATTTGGTTGGCAACTCTCTATGAGGTGAGGAGTGCACCGTGTAACAGTGGTGGGGTGTCCTGTGGTGGGAACAAGTGGTGGCCCCAGTGTCTTGGTGCTGCTCTGCGTGGGAGGAAGTGTCTGGGGAGAGCAGTGGTGTGCGTGGGGAGTGCTGCCAGGCTGGGGAGCTGGGGAGCCGTTGGAGGGGAGGAGGTGACTTGGCTCGCAGGGCCCAGGCTGCATCTCCAGCCAAATATGACATATAGACTGTGAAATACATAGAAATATGGAGCTTACAGGATTTGGAGTATAAGTGGTCACCTTCCTGAAAGGCTTTCTTGGAGGAGATTCTTAAAGTTAACACTTCTGGGATCTGTCCAACCACAGGTGCCTTTTTAGGCTGGAGGCATAGCAGTTGCCTCTCTCTCCTATTAGCAAAGACTACGTGGGGATACGACTCGTATAGCTAATTGGTGCAGACACCCTTTTCTTCTCATGTGGCAGGACCTTAGAAACTCTTTGCTTATAATGCAGTAGTTTGTCCCAGCTAGCCCTTACTTAACTATCCGATTAATCCCCCTCCAATCCAGGGAATTATAGAGAGGATCTTGAGCTCTTCCTGCTGAAGGCCTCCCTGCTTCAGGGCTCTCTGCTACACCCTGCACCCTGCACACTGCCCTGGGCTCTGATATGGGACATCCAGGGGCTGACATCTAGCAGGAGGCCTTAGAGCAGTTTAGATCCTGTGGGACTTTTTTCACCCACACAGTTAACAAGGAAATGGTCTTGCCACAGTGGAGCACTCAGAGGTGCTCTTTCAAGCGGCAGTGCCACAGTCATTAGATTTTAAAACGGCCAAAAAAAGGAAACCTTCCAAAGACAAAGTATTTCCTCAGAAAATAATTGACCTTTAAAACCACTTCTCCCAGATGTGCAGTGACTACAGTGAGTTGTGATGCTCAAGCACTTGCCTGCAAGTCAGCAGGAAATACTTCAGGGGTCATAGCTGAGAAGCAGCTTGCAAAGTTGAAGTTGTTTTGTGCAGATAACTTGCAAGGCCCCTCAGAATTAAGTTCCTCACCTTCCCATGTGCTCCTCTCTGCTCTAGGGGAGTCATTTCTGACCTGACAGATCAGGTGTCCAACTCAGCTGAGCATGTTTTGCAGTGTGTCACTGAGCTGGTTGAGGCCTGCAGGTTCTGAAGCTCCTGCCCAATCACCTCGGGCACAGCCTGGGTCTTAGCTCACTCGGGGACTCTTCTTTGCAAGTGAACCCCCTGTGAGATGAAATCCCAAGTGTGGCTCTGAGGCTAATTTGGACAAAGGTGCCCTCTTGGCAGTGAGGTGTGGATAAAAGCAAGTGAGGGTCAGATTCTTCTCGATTGGTCCCAGGCTGTCCCAGGAGGCCTTGCACAGTTCATCTCACCCACCCATCGTCAAAGTGTACATTGGAGCCTGCAGAATGATTCCTTCTTGGTAGCACACTATAAAATACCACTCTGGCTGGTAATAACCCATCATGCACTACTTTGGGAAGGTTGAGCTGCCAAAGGAAGCCTCCAGCTAATGTCCACGGTGCCTCTGGGCCACGGGGGCAGCTTGCTGGGGTTTGAGGAGACCGAGCTGCGGAGCTGTACACTTCTTGGTTGCAGGTCTGCCCCAGAGAGTGAGTCCTGAGCAGGGTGGCCATGAGCTGTACCTGCCTGCCTGCAGCCATGGGCTGGTGGGGTGGCTGCAGCAGAGGTGCCCTCACAATCAGCACCCAGATGAGTCCCTGTCACCTGCGTCACCCCCTCCCCTCCCCAGGGCAGTCATTGCTGCTAGGTGGGCTCTCTGAGGCACTGGGTGACATCACAATGCCTGCTGGCCAGCACATCTGCTGAGGGCCAATCAGGCAGCTGCAGTGGAAGTGACCTCACAATCAGCACTGCAGTCAAGTCCCCTTTGCCTGCCTCTCCCCATCCTCCTGCTCGTTTATCATCTCTGGTGGGATGAGAGGTGGTGTGATTCTCTTCTTGTCCTCATGAAACTGGGCTCCTGGGGAAGGCAGGCTGGGGTGGCGAGGAGGTGCAGGTGTGCTCTGTGCAAAGGGGTGGCTGGAGTGCACAGGGCTTTGCCTTGGAGCAGGTGATGAGCTGGTCGAGACCTTGTAGGAAGGAGAAGAGGACACAGCAGTCTGGGTGACATTCTGGGAGTGATTCAGCACATTCAGGATCTGCTTGGCAGGATCCGACAGGAGACTTCCCTGGGGGGCAGAGGGGCCATGAGGCCTCTGTAAAGAGAGACTAGGCAGAGGAAGAGAGGACAGAGAGGCAGAGAAAGAGAGAGGAGACATGTCAATTTGAATACAGTAGTTTCTCAGAACAAGGTTTTTCCATTCAGAGTGTTGGTAGGAAATTGATCACATTGAATAACTGTACATTTATATAAATATTTACATTCATGCAGAGTAATTACTGTAGTGTATACATATGGTGCTGCCAATCAGAAGGAAAGAAATTATGCATTAGAATTGATATGTCTGAAGTTCTGAAGACAAAGATTTGTTTCAGTTCTTGCACAGAGCTATTCATGACACAGATTTCACCCAATGACGGGAACTTTACATTCAGGCCTTTAGAGATACATACAGAGGCCACTGCTGCCTGAGATGCCCTGTGTAGCTGTGTTCCCATGTGGTGCTAGGAAATGTGACCCAGGAACCATGAGAACCTTTCTGGAGCATTGGCTGGTCACCAGGAGAAGCATCTCCAGACCTCTCAGTGGGACAACTTTTTTCTTTCCACTGACTAGAAAGGGCAGTCCAGACAACTGGATTACCCAGAGACATCTGCACTGCAGGCGTCCAACATCAGATCAGATAATTCCCATCCCTGTTGTCACCTGAAATGGAGTCACACTTCATGACCATACAGAGAATGAAAAGGGAGAGTGGCTAGATGTGTAGGGACTCCTTTAAGATGTCACTGTAACACAGGTACATTGAGATTTGTGCAAATTAGGCCATCGATAACAAAAGCATTTTATTGAAGCTGGTCAGCCTGCTTTCCTCTATCAGCTGTGAGCAGGTGACACCTCACGCTACAACTCACTGTGTGCAAAGAGCGAGATATGGCAAGGAAGATTCTGGGCAGGGAGTGGTTTGAGGGATGCTGGACTTGTGCAAGACACAAAAATAGTATTTTTAATAGTGTAGGCGTTATTATAAAAGGTATCTTCAGGAACTGTCAATAGAAATGAAAGAAGAAAGAAATTAAATAAATTATCTAAAGCAAAAAAAAAATTTTCTTACACCTTTCAGCTTTTGAAACATCTTTGTGTTCTTATTGAACTGGGAAAGTGATTTTCAGAGCTGGGGTGGCATGCAGTCACAGGGTCATGGACAGATGGTGCCGTTGCAGGTGCCCTGGCCCTCTATGCCCAGCCTCCATCTGCAGATCCGAGGGGCTCCAGTCTCCTGCAGGTCCCCTGCAAGAGCTGCCAGGCCCAGCCAGGTCCCTCAGAGACACCAGGGCCTCTCCAAGTGCCACTGGGTGCTTGTGACTGGACACCTGAGCTTGACCTGGAAAGGTGAAGAATTGTTTTCAACATTTCAAAAATATGAGCCCATTTTCATCAGCTCAAATGATTGACTAATTTTAATGTCAATGTTTTGCTTTGATGAAAGAGTGGAAATCTTCAGGAAAGGTGATGAACTTGGGAGAAGAAATATTGATCAGCCCTTGACCTTGTGTTTCCACTGCTCTGTCTATTAGGCTGTGGACGTAATCTTAGTGATCTCTCACATATTTCCACATGATCTGATTAAACTGGTCATTTCTAAAATCATCTTTGCATCAGACTCTCTGGACATATGCACTTTCCATAGTTTCACAGTATTCCTCCTCCCCTTGCTCTTTATCATTCAGATACCTCTCAACTTTCCAGTTGCTGCTCTGAGCTTCTGGGAGCCTGAAGCTTGCCTCGTCTTTCAGCAGTCTCAGCATCTCTTTAGCCAGCTCCTTTGTTCTGCTTCTTGTCTATCCTTTCCTATCTATCTGTTGAAAACATTTCAAGGAAGGTTATGTCTTGTGGGCACTGGAGCTCACTGGAGGCAGCTTGGACTTGACATACAGTTGAGGAGTGTCTTTTACTTCTTATGACACTTTCAAATTTTATTTTGTTTGTTTGCAGTTAAGACAAATCCTTCTGTGCCTGTTTGCAGCTGAGTCGCTAAGGAAGGCAGGTGGGAATTGGGGCACATGAGCTGTAACCTTGAGCTACAGACCTGAGAGGAAAAAGCTTAGATTTTAACCAGAGTGCTCTAAGTCCCCAGTGGCTGATGAGGGAACTGGCAGGGCTGGGGAGCTGGGGAGGAAGGTTGTCCGTACATTTCTCTTATCAAAAATACTGCTTTTCCTGTATGTCCAGGCTTCATTAGGAGACCCAGTGGGTCAGTATGAATTGGAGAATGTAGGTATCGCTTATTCTGAAAACTGAAGAATAAAGAAAGCTTAAGAAGCAGACATCGTTTGTTTTCAGGTGCTCTTTGAAATCTGCCTAATTTCAATACTCTCCTGAAAGCTTCCCAATTAGCCACACGAGACTTCAAGAACTGAAGAAAATTATGCAGAGAGTCATGGCCCCTTAGGGTTTTTTGCATTTTAATGACCTCTCGGGTGTATTTGGTGCTGAGCCCATGAACCACAGATGCTGAGAAGAGACTGAAGAAACCTCTCAAGAAGTTGAAGTCAGAAGCAAATCCCAAGTTTCTTGGAGTGTTAACAGGTCCCACTGAGGACAATTACCAACAAAGTCTCCCCAGGGGCTGATTAGAGCAGAAAGCTGGAGGCCCTGATTGCAGGTAGGCAAAGGCAATGTGCAGGTGGCTGTGATGCCAAGTCAACCTGGATGTGTGTTGTCAAGCAGAGCAGCCAGGCACTGACACCCAGCCCCTGGGCAAGGTGATCCTTTCCATCATGCATTGCTCAGGGCTCTTCCTGGGGGCAGTGTGCGGGTGGGGGTGTGCAGTGCCGAGTGCAGGATCATGATACGGCACCTCCTGGGCTCCCAAGGGACAAGGAGGCAGCCAGGCCACAGTGCTTTAAGGAATGGTGCCTTCTCATGGGCCTCGGTGTCAGAGACACCAGCCATAGCCAAGAGGACAAAGACCTAGCTCTGCTGGCACTCAGCCATCTCCACCTCGGGCCATCCTATGCTTTCCCACGCCTGTGCCTGTTTCCTTGCAGACTGTAGATACCCGGCCTGCTTCCCCACCTTGCTCTCACCCCGGGATCTCCCGACCTCTCCTGATGTCTCCCTGTCCTCACTTGCTTTCCCTTGAAACACAAAGCCAAGGGCTGATCACAGACTCCCTCTGGGTGACCTGTTGCACCACAGCACTACCCTAGGAGTCACATTCTTTTTACCTGAAGTCCAGTCAGAATCTCTCAAGCTACTGTTTGTGGCTCTTTCCCCTTCTCATGCTGTTTCCCACTACCAAGAAAAGCTCCATCATTTCTGAAACCACCCTTCAAGCAGTCACAGGCTCCTATTCTACTGCCCTTTGCCTGCACTTCAGCGGGCTAAAGAAGCCCAGGTCCCTCAACCTCTCCTCATGGACAGGTTTATTCCTGCCTATGCATGGGACTTGACACTTCTCTTGTAAATCTTCATGAGGTACCTGTTGTCCAAATCACCCGAGTTCCTCAAGATCCTTCTGAACTTTAGCTCCTCCTGTGTCAAAACAAAAATAAACGACCAAGAAACAAACAAAAAAGAAACCAATACAGCACCAATGAGTTAGGAGTAAGCAGGAGTGGGCTGATTGTAGGGGAAGGGATCAGGATGGTAAAGGAGACAAACTGAGAAGGGGGGGAAGAAAAACACTCCAGGAAACTAAAAGTGAGGTAAAGGATTGATCAGGGCTGTCTTGGGGATTGAGGTGGAGAGGACCTCAGGAGGTCTCTAGCCCAATCTCCTTGCTCACAGCAGGGTCAGCTCTGGGGTCAGACCAGGTGGCTCTGACCTTCAGCCAGTCTGGTCTTGGAAACCTCCAAGGCAGGAGACTGCACAGCCTCTCTGGGCAACCACTTCCAAAGCTTGACCATCCTCATAGTGGAAAAGCTTTTCCTTATGTCCTGCATGAACGTCTCTTCTTTCAACTTATGCCCATTGTTTCTTGTCCTCCCACTGCACCCTGGTGAAGAGCCTGGCTCCATCTTCTAGGTGACCTCCTCGTAGCCATTGGAAGGCTGCTATGAGATCCCTGCAAAGCCATCTCTTCTGCAAGTTGAAGAAGCCCCATTTCCTCACAGAGCAGGTGCTCCAGCTCCCCAACTACTGTGAGGACCCTCAGCCGAATTTGCTCCCAATTATCAGCCTCTCTCTTGTTCTGGGAACCCGAAACTGGATGCAATATTCTCTAGGTGGTCTAATGAATACTGACTGGAAGGCGATCATCATTTCTCTTGAGCTCCTGGCTGTGCTCCTGGTCAGACAGACCACGATGCTTCTGGCCTTCTTTGCTGCCAGGGAAAGCTGCTGGCTCATGTTTTGCCTCTGTCGCCCAGGACCCTCAGGTCCTTTTCCACAGAGCTGCTCCCCAGGCACTCAGGCTCCAGCCTGTAACACTGTGGGGTGTTGGTTAATCCCAGGTGCAAGACCTAGCATTTGTCCTTGTTGAATTTCCTGAGCTTCCTGACAGCCCATTCCTCCTGCCTGTCCAGGTCCCTCTGAATGGCAGCTCTCAAGCATATGGCTGCCCCCCCCCCCCACCTCCAGTTTGGGGTCATCCACAAGTATGATGAGTGTTACCTCCTGCATGTAACTAGTGCAGATGCTAAATGAGACAAGTTCCTGGAGACATCAATGGTGCTGCAGTTCTCTCTGTCCTCCAAGAAGAGTGCTACCCATTCATCACTGCCCTCTGACCATCCAAGCAGAGTCTCCCTCATGTGCCCAGAAATGTGACCTGGGAGGATTCATTCCATGGCTCACTCCTCACCAAAGTGAGGCTGAATTGCCTGCAGCTCCCCAGGTTGCCCTTGGGGCCTTTTTTGAAGATGGATTTCTGCAGTCATTGGGACTTTGCCCCATCTCCACAACCTTGCAAAGATGGTAGCGAGTGGCCTTGCAGTGACAGCAGCCAGCTCTCACAGCATCCTCCTATGCAGCCCATCCAACCCCACTGACTGGTGTAGTTTGAGTTCTCACGAGGAATCCCTCACTAACCTCACCCACCACTGGCTGTTTTTCTCCTCTGAAGTCCTGACTCAAGGCACAACATCCCGGGAGACTCTGCTGATGGAAACAGAAGCTAACAAGGGCTTGAGTTCCTCAGACCTATCTGCATCTGCTGCTACAAGAATCCCTGTCCCATCTAGCAGTGAGGCCACATTTTCCTTTTTATTCTTTGATTCTTACTGAAGCAGTAGCAGCTCATCTTCATGCCCTTGACGTCCCCCTGCAAGTGTCAATGGTAGAGGAGCTTTTTCTTCTCTAACACCATGCCTATGATGCTGGACAATATTTCTAAATTCCTCCTTGGCCTCTCCCTTCTTCCCCTTGCTGTATGCTGCCCTAGTACCCTGGAGTTAAGGTGTGAGGTCCCTGTTTAGTCAAGTTGGTCCCCAAGGTGTTGGCTAGCTTTAGTGATTATCAGGATGGCCCATCCTTGTGCTTGGCAGGTCTGTCCTTAAAGGCCTGTTGACTCTCTGGAGCTCCTGGGCCCTTCAGAGCTGCCTCCCATGGCATCCCCCAGAAATCCCCTGAAGAGGCCAGGAAGTCTGCTCCTCTGAAGTACAGGGTCTGTACTCTGCTACTGTCCTTCCTCACTCCCTCCAGGATTTGGGACTCCACATTTTCATGGTCACCGTAGCAAAAGCTGACACTATCCCATCCCTGATCAGTTCCTCCTTATTTGCAATTTCCATATCCAGGAAAACATCATCCTTTTCTGGCTCGTTCATCTCCATCTGCCTGCGCCTGTGCCCCAGGCTGCATGCATTTGTGTATATTTGGGCTGCAGAGCCTCAGCTGTGGCACCGAGTGCAGACCGGTCATGATGAAACATGTTACCAAGGGCCAAGGACACCATGTGTGCTATAGCCCCACTTCGGAGCAGAGATATGCTTGCATAGATAGCAGGCGTCCATGTAGTAGTGAAAGGAGGTTGCTAAGAAAGCAAACCCTGCAGTGCCCAAGGCCAGGGAGAAACAGAGCTGGGCTGTGCTGAAATGGCAGGAGAGGGGATTGCTGCCTGAGCTGACTCTGCAGCACCATTGGGCCTGTGACAGAGGTGAACCAATCTCCAGGAAGGACAAGTGCCACTGAAACATTCCCTGGGCCTGGATGTCCTGTGATCCAGCCAACCTGTGGATATCACTAGCACAGTCCCTGTTCATATCAACTGAGGGTGTGAGAAGTTGTTCATGGAGAAAAACTAGAAGTGTTTGAGAGTGCAGGGACTACAGTGGGGACCTTGGTGTGATGTGCCTTCCGTCTATGCAATACTGTTGGATGTAGATGGGATGGACTTTGCGTAAAGGCAAAGGATTCAGTTGTTTGGGCACTGGTAGGAAACCTGGGAGGCTCTGGGGTGCTTTCCCAGCAACCACTCCAGAAGGACATGGCTTTCCTGTAGGTCCCATGCTGAATCTGCTAGAGACGTGGTTGTGCTGGACACCCCAGGCATGCGACATGGCCCTGCCTATGGCCTATGGCCTATCTTTATGTCACTGAATCTACTGTCTGCACTGAATTGCATTAGCTGTTTGCTTTGTACAGATCTGCTTGTGCCTCAGCTTGCTAGTGAGTGGAGCTCTAGTTGCAGTAGGCATCTAGGGTCATTTCAGATGGCCAAGGCAATTCCCCACCTGACCGCCACCTGATGCTCTAGAAGGATGCAGGTGTCATAGTTGCACCGTCAGAACAAACAGACACTGGCACATGCTTTGGACCACCTCTGTCTCTTCAGCTGTCACCAGGTGTTTGTGTGTGTCCAGCTGACTCCCACCCTCCATCGCCAGTGATTACAGTGGGAGCTTAGACAAGGAGCTCCCATGCAGACACCTATGTGGTGCTCACTTCAGTTTTGGCAAAGGGAATCCCACCTCCTCTGTGTTTTTTGTAGAGCTCACAGGAGGGATCTAAATCCCACTCCAGCCCAGGGCCTTCTAAAGCACCCTGGGAAGCCCAAACTGACTCATCTGAATTAACACCCCAGCCATGGGTAAATGAACTCCCTTCTTGTCCCAGCTTAGGTTCCTGCCTAGTGAAGGGATAGGAATAGGGGCTTCCAGAGTGGGACATTTCAACCTCTTGCAGATAACCATCCTCTGATGAGACAAACTGCAATGCTGCAATCAGTCTCTCTCCACTCTTTAGAGAGGGACCATCGGTGATTATTTTAGTTTATTGCGGTGAACATTTCCCAGGAGGAGGGAGCACAAGGGACAGAGACATTTGTGTCTTCAGCTGGGCCTCTGCTCCTGAGTGGGGCCAGGCTCCTGGGATGGAGGGAGCTCATGGCAACCTGGCAGCACTGCCCAGACACAGCTGTGTGCAGGAGCAGCTCCTCTGCCAAGAGCAGCAGGGCTGCGGGCACTGCCTGCTGCTGCTGACATGAGATGAGAGAAGGCAGCGAGAAGTGCAAGGCAGTGTGGAGTGGGAGAACAGAGGAGAGCTCACTTTGGGAGAAATCTTCACAGCCCTTGACACGGTAAGTCTTTGGCTGAGCATCCAGGGCATCCTTTTACCTCCTCCCAAGGAAGCTGCAAGGGGGCGAAGCCGGGATGTGCACCCAGGTCTGCGCAGGGCTGTAATTCAAAACACTCTCCCTGCACCCAGGGGTGCTGTGTGCCCAGGGCAGTGACTCTGCTGCCTGCAAGGGTCAGCACTCAGCCTGCCTGGGGAGCTCCCCACGGCTCTGCAGGGAGAAGCTCTGGGTGGGAGGAGCGACCCCCGGCAGGGCAGGTTCATTCTCCCATTGAGAGGGTGTTGTGTGGGTCAGGGCTGCTCATAGCTCTAGCTTATGCATGGGACATTTCAGAGGGGAAATTGCAAAAGAAAAGTGAAGGCAGGGATTTCCTGAAAGAGAAGTCAATTTCCTGAGATAGTGCTTTAGATTTTCTGCCACCTGGCAAGGGGAAAATGAAAGTGGAGTTGTCAAGCTTGTTGGACAACAGACTGAGACTCATTAAGAGTTTCAATGAGCATCTAATGTGTCTGCTAGGAACTTCTGACAGTCCCTTCACCCATCCCTCAGTCTATAGACAGCACCAGCTTCCCCTTTGCTGGCCTCCTCAGGGTTTATCTGACCTGCTCCTTAGCACCTGCAAACATGGGGATACCCCTGGACAGTGCCCTGCTGCTGGGAGGTTTCTGGAGGGGAGAACTGGGCTCACTGAGGGAGGTGTCAGCACTGCAGGAACTGACCATGACCTGCTCAGCTCCATCCTCCCATAATGTTTCTGTTAGCAGTTCCCTCTCGTTGCCTGCCCATCTCTGCTGCCTGGAGCTGTTCCTCATGAGAGTCAGAAACCTTGTCACACTCTTCATCACCCTCTCCATCTCTGGGCTGAGAGAGAGGAATTTGAAAATGTTCACTGTGAAACTGAACTCCTCCGCTCCCAGCTCAGTCCAGTGTCTTTCTTGGAGGAACTTGTGAGTGTGGTTGTCCTTCACCTGAGTGAGGTGCAAGTGCAGGACAGTGAAGGACAAGACTCACTGACAGACCAGGTCCCATGACCACCTACGAAGTCACCTCAGAGTTCCCTCTTGGGATGCACAAGGGCTCATGCTGAGAGCAACTGAAATGCCAAAGATTTCTACCCTGTCAAAGAATGCTCCCACGCTGAGAAGGAGGCATGTAAAATGTGTGTGTGTGTGTGTGTGTGTGTGTATACACCATTATATATATATATCTCTGTATATATATATGCATATCAATATATCATCAGACTCCTCCACTGATCATTTTGCAGAGAAAAATGGGTTTCCAAATGTTGACCAGCCCTTCCACACATGGGGTGGACATATTCTGCTGCAGGATGTGTGCATCAGAGCTAATCACTTCCCATTCTCTCCTCAGTGCCTGGAGGGAGGGCGCAGATGGTAAACTGGTGTGAGGACAGGGTCTATCTCATTGGAACAGAGAAATTGAGAAAGGGTCAGGCACCCCCTGCCTTCACTTGACTGTTTCTCTGCCTTCCTGGAGTGGGAGTTGGCGTGACTGATCCAGACACAGACACCTCTGTTCAAGAGGACAAGGCTGGCAGAGATGTATATCTTCTCTTTCAGATACAGCTGGCATGAGAGCTGTGTTCAGCTCTCATTGTGGTAAATAGAGAATATTCCCCAATATATTGGTACGTGGACCAAGTCCCCTGCTCCCAGCACCCATCCCCAGGTATCCCACCACATAGCAAGGTCAGTTTGACAACTCTATTTACACCCGCCAGCAAAACAGGGCTGACTCCTCTGGAGCCCACGGGCAGAGGCCCTTGCTCTGCACAGCACAGTCAGCCAGTGCAAACAGAGCTCCAGAAAGGGAGCTGAACGAAGGTAAAGGACAGAGGAAATGCAGGGGTTTCTATGGGAAACAGAATGGGTTTGGCTCAGAGAAGGCTGTTCTAACCCGGCACTATCTTTTCCTCCTTGGATAGTCCACAAAGCCTCGAGCAAGCAAATGTCCAACAGCAGCTCCCTCAACGAGTTCATCCTCCTGGCATTCGCTGACACACGGGAGCTGCAGCTGTTGCACTTCCTGCTCTTCCTGGGCATCTACCTGGCTGCCCTCCTGGGCAATGGCCTCATCATCACAGCCGTAGCCTGCGACCACCGCCTCCACACCCCCATGTACTTCTTCCTCCTCAACCTCTCCATCCTCGACCTTGGCACCATCTCCACCACTGTCCCCAAATCCATAACCAATTCCCTGTGGGACACCAGGGCCATTTCCTACTCGGGATGTGCTGCCCAGATATTTTTCTTCTTTTTTTTATTTCTAGCAGAGTTTTATCTCCTCACAGTCATGGCCTATGACCGCTTTGTGGCCATCTGCAAACCCCTGCACTACGGGACCATCATGGGCAGCAGAGCTTGTGTCAAAATGGCAGCAGCTGCCTGGGGCAGTGGTTTTCTTTGTGCTCTCCTGCACACTGCTAACACATTTTCAATACCACTCTGCCAAGGCAACACAGTGGACCAGTTCTTCTGTGAGATTCCACAGATCCTCAAGCTCTCCTGCTCAGATGCCGACCTCAGGGAAGTGGGACTTCTCGTGGTTGGTGCCTGTTTATCTTTGGGGTGTTTCATTTTCATTGTGGTGTCCTACGTGCAGATCTTCACTGCTGTGCTGGGGATCCCCTCTGAGCAGAGTCGGCACAAAGCCTTTTCCATGTGCCTCCCGCACCTGGCCGTGGTCTCCCTGTTTGTCAGCACTGGCACGTTTGCCCACCTGAAGCCCCCCTCCCTCTCCTCCCCAGCTGTGGATCTGGTGGTGGCTGTTCTGTACTCGGTGGTGCCTCCAACACTGAACCCGCTCATCTACAGCATGAGGAACAAGGAGCTCAAGCAGGCACTGAAGAAACTGATTCACTTGATACTAGTTCAGCAGCAATGAGCTGCCCATCTCTCTTCACAGGCAATTTCTAATTTGTCTCAGGTAACTGCTGTGCTTTGTTCTGTCTGTAATAATCATGTTTGTATACAAATGTTTGAATTCCTCCCCCTTCTCCAGAGGCATGAACCATATCTGTCTGACCCAGATGCCTTCTGTGAATATGTCTATCACTGTGGCAGAGCTGGCCTCTCAAGTAGCATCTCTGTAATAAAAGAGGATTTCCTCAATGCAGTGCCTGAAGGCTTGGCTCTCCTTCCAAAGTGGGAGCCATGAATCCGCTCAGGGAGTTTCACTCAAAAAGGCCCTGTCACAATGGTTGGGTTTTTCCATGGGCTGAGGCGGATGAGCTCAGAGAGTGATTTGTTAGGGAATGAGGGCTGGATTCAGGTGTCACTTGTGGGTGCCCAGTGCCCCCGGGGAGGGTGAGTGGTCAAGACATATCTGCTGGGGACTGTCTCACATATTACAGGGCTGGTGACAGATGTCCATCCTTCTGGAAGGCGATACGGAGCCACTCGGAGAGCACAGGGCGCCTCCAGGGACAGCGTGTGCTGGGATAGGCAGTGAATGGAGACTCGCTAAACCAAGTGGAGTCACACAAAATAAAGGGCTAAACTGAAGAATGCACCAAATCAGGGCTCAGCAGTCTCAGGAGTGGGAAGGGAAGGGAGCCTCAAGAGCAGTTCATGTCATCTGCCATGAAGAACCCTGCCCTGGATCTAATGGCACATCTGAACCCATCCTGAGCCATTCGAAATGCCCTATGATTGCTCTGAGCATCCTCCACAGCCACAGACCCTGGGGAGGGGGTTCTCAGGTGCAATGATGCTGGGCCAGCTGGGTCTGCTTCCTGCCCTGACCAGCACAGCCAGTGCAGAGTCATCCCGGGGCCCACAGCCCACTCACCCTGCAGAGCAGCACCGCCAGCCTGGAGCCCTGTGGGGAGCACAGGGGAGATGTGCAGGACCGGCTGGCCAGGCCAGCACAGACACGCTCACCTGGGGAAAGGTTCTCAGGGAAGCAGGGACTTCTGTGGAGAAGAGCAAAGGAGCAACTGTGTGCTTGTGGGGAGGAATAAATACAAACCTGTTTCTGTGTGTGTCAACTCAGGGCAGGCTGCTCTGTCACTGGAGCAGCTGGAGTTGCTCCAGGGCCCCCCAGGGCCAGGAGACTTGTGTTGGCCTGGGGAGGGGGCTGACACAGAATAGCTGCAGGCACTCTGAGTTAAAGTCTCCCAAACGTGCGAGCAGTGGCGACAGGGAGTGACTGGCCTCCATTTCCTTGGGCTCTTGCTGGTCTCCAGCTCTGCAGCTGATGGGGAGACTGACACCCCTCTCTACCTCCTGGGAGTTGCCGTGCCCTGCAGAGGGGCTGGGGCTGTGGGGTGAGTGCCCAGAGCTCTGCAGCCCCCTGCCACAGGCACTGCTGTGGGGCCACCCCAGCCTGGGCTGCTCTGCTGGGTGGGCTGGGGAGAGGGCAGGGGAGGTGGGGAGAGCTGGGGAGGGGCTGGGCTGGAAAGGCCAGTGAGGGGAGTGTTAAAGAACAGCGAACTGAAACTGTCTAGAGGTAGCTGCTTAGCACAACTTATGCAAAACTTGCTCAGCATGAGGAACAAAGAGCTCAAGGAGGCACTGAAGAAACTGATTCAACTTGCACTAGTTCAGCAGAAATAACCTGCCCATCCTTCTTCACAAGGGGTTTCTAATTTCTCTTAGACATCACCTGTGCTTTGGGCATTCTCCCTGTCATAGCCGTGTTTGTACACAAATGTCTGAATTCCTTCCACTTCTCCAGGAGCTCAAACCCAGTCTGTCTGACCCAGAGCTCGTCTGTGAATATGTCTACCACTGTGTCAGATGTGGTCTCTTTAATAAAAGAGGATTTCTTCAGTTCAGTGCCTGAAGGTTGGGCTCTTCTTCCAAAGCTGGAGTCAAAAAAGTGCTCAAGGATCTTCGCCCTGAAAAACCCTGCTGCTTTTCCGGGGCACTCCTTGGGCTCAAGGCAATGAGCTCAAGGGGTGATTTGTTAGGGAACGAAGGCTGGATTCACGTCGCATTTGTGAATACTCAGTGCTCCTGGAGGTGGTGAGTGGTTGTGTGGTATCTCCCATATGACAGGACTGGAGACTGATGCCTGTCTGTCTCAAAGGGAGTATGGATCCCCCAGGAGAGCACAGGGCCTCTGCAAGAGCACCATGTGCTTCGGGGTGGGCAGTGAATGGAGCTTCTCAAAATCAGGCACAGTCACCCAAAGGTGAAGGTATAAACCAATGAATGCCCAGGCTAGTGAGAGCTCTGCAATCCAATGAGAGGCAGCAGGGACCCTGCAGGCACAAGGAGGGAGCCTGGAGAATGGTTCATGTCACCTTGAATCCAAAACCATGGGCTATATTTAATGACATGCCTGAACACAGCCTGAGGCATTTGAAATGCCCTGTGATTGTGCAGAGCATCCTCCATGGCCACAGACCCCTTGGTAGGGGGTTGTCAGGTGCAATGATGCCCATCTGGCTGGGTCTGCTTCCCACCCTGACCACCACGGCCAGTGTGGAGTCACCCCGTGGCCCTGTTGCCCCACAGCCACTTGTTCTGCAGAGCAGCACCGCCAGCTCGGGGCCCCGCGGGGAGCACAGGGGAGGGTGCAGGAATGGCCGGGCAGGCCAGCACTGATGTGTTCACCTGGGGAAAGGCTCTCCGGAGAGCAGGGATATGGCAGAGCGCCTGCCTTGTATGTCCCCATCCTGCTGGGAGGATGGCACAGGCACCAGGGAAATGGCCTGATTCTGCCTGGAGTGGGTGCAGGACTTCTGCATGTGAAAGGAATGCAACAGCTTCTGCAGAACACTGGCCATGACCCCTCACTGCAGCCCCCACTGCCCTCTGCCCCTGCCCTGCTGCCCTGCTGCCACCCCCACGCTGCCCCATCTCCCATCTCCTCTCCCCACACTGCAGGGACCAGCAGTGCATCAGGAGCTGGCACAGCCCCACAGCCACTGCCCGGCCCTGGCCCTCCCCCCATCTCACCCACCAAACATGACATCCATCTCCAAGAAGGACAAGAAGGAGGATCTGGGGAAGGACCTGGGGGTTGTGGTGGACATCAAGTTGACAAGAAGTCAGCAGGGTGCTCTTGTAGCAAGGACAGCCGCAGGCAGCAGGGCGAGTGCAGTGGGACACACGAAATAGCCTGGCAGCCTCAACCAAAGAGGAGCAAAATAAAGGAAGGGCAGAACTCACAGACTACCCATGTTGGAGAGAGTGGTATGCTCAGCAAGTGCCCAGGTACTGCAAACATTTTAAAACAACCAAAAAATGGCATTTCTGCCAGTGGCCAAGTGATTGGAACCAGATGTGCCAGACCTGCTCTAGGGGGACTTCTGGTTTACTCTACCGCTAATAGCATGGCCAGGATGATGATTTTGTAGTGACAGAACATGCCTTTGCTAATCTAACAACCCAAGAGTAAAGCTTTAGGACTCATGCTCAAGCACACCCACAGGGCGGGGAGGGGAAGAAGCCAAAAAAACCCTTTCCATTGCCTTCAGTGGCTGCAAAATGGAGCCTGGTTCTAGTCTGAAAGAGAAAACATTAGAGCCGAATGTCCTGAGGGGGACTATAAACTACCTGATGCCTTTTGTGCTCTTCAGTGATGTTTCCTCTGGTCCCACCTCAGTCTACACTGAACTCTGTTTTTCCCCTTGCCTAATAGATCAGGACTATGAGGAAAGAGCCGAGTCCAGGGCACTGCCATGCTGATGATCTGGGCAGCCAGGGAGCCCACTGAGAAAGTAAATGTGTGCACAAGACCTCACAGCACAGGCCTGGAAAAAGCAAGTGGCAGTGACCCTCCCGAGGTGTCAAGGATCCCAACCCTGAGCCACGAGGCTGGATATGGCTTCCTCTGCTCATGCCATGAGCTCAGGACACACCTCACAGAGTCAGATAAATTTCTGTGGGAGAGGTGGAGGAAGAAAGTAGAAATGAGTCAAAAGAGGGGGAATACAGGCCAGGAGTCCTACCAGTAAACATCTCCAAGTACAGGTGGATTTACCCCCTCTCTGGCAAGGCCGTTTCTTCCTTGGCCAGCAGCACCTGGAGGAAGGAGGGTTTTTTGCTGACCCTCCTCATGGGATGGAGGGCAGCAGGATTTGCGAGACCCCTTCCAGGCAAGGGGGAGTTTCTGGGCACTCAGGCAAAGATTTCAGCCTGGGACCTTAAAGTACAGGGTGGCTGAAGACTACAAGATGCCTCCAATGTGTGGCTCACAAGGGACTTGAGTCACATTGAAACACGCTGAGAAGCAGATCCCGTAACATGTGGCCTGAACAAGACCTGCAGTATTTCTCTGCTTTTCTCCCTGCACCTAACGCTTTCTTTTTAGCTCCTCAGCACTGGGGAGTGCACCTAGGTGGAGGAGCACCATACACCCAGAATTTTGTTCTGTTGAACTAAACCAAGTCCCCAGGGTCCTCCCTGCAGCCAGCTGAATGGGCACAGGTGGGACCTGGCCCTTCCTGTTCCTCCTAACCATGTGGCTGTGATAACACCCCTGCACACACTTCCTGGGCCACATGCTTGGGGACAATCAGCCAGCTGTGCTTATGGGAGTCCATCAGGACCATGCCTTCAGGTTTGGCAAAGAGACTTCAGGCTCTTGTCACCCTGTTGGAGAGGAGCTGGCCACTCAGAGGACTGAGGGGAGGAGGGGCAGGTCCCATGGCTTGCAAGGTGAAGGTGCTGACATGTGCCTGGGGCCAGGCCATTGCTACCTCCTAGGTCCTCTCCCAGCTCCTGGGAAGCCACTGCAGAAGCAAGCAAATCTTGGGGGGAAAAACCTTCCCTGCCTTCCTGAGAGTCAATGACAGGGTCACTTCTGTGTGAGAACAAGACAGGCCAGCAGCAGGGACATGGCTGGGGTTTGTTCTTGTGAGGTCACGTCTGCCTGAGGAAATGACAGGCCACTGGCAGGCACAGGGTCGGCAAAGTGGCTGTGGTGTCATTCCAATAGGAGAAGCTTATAGACCAACAGCAGAAACATGGCCGTGAAAGGTATTGTGAGGTCACTTCTGCCTGAGAACCTGATAGGCAGGTAGCAGGAACGTGCTGGGGATGTTGGTTGTGAAGTCACTGCTGCTTCAGTACCTGGTATGCCAAAAGTGGGACACGGCGCTGATACGGAGAGTGAGGTCACTTCCTTCTCTATAGATTGTATGCAATCAGCAGGCCCTTGGTTGCTGCCGGTTCAGGTAAAGTCAGCTCTGTCTCTGCTGCTGATAGGCCAGAACCAGGGTTATGGCTTGAGTGTAGACTGTGAGGTCACTTTTGCCCAAGTACCGGATAGGCCAGCAGCAGGAACAGCATCAGCAAGGCAGCTGCGAGATCACTTCAGTCTGAGGAGCTGAGCAGCAGCAACAGGGCTGTGAAATGGCTTGTGGGGACACTTCTGTCTTTGAAGACAACAGGCCGGAAACATACTGGCCTCACAGGGCTGCTCCCTGCTGGGCTGGGGCTCTCCAGGGAGGCCTGAGCTGCCTCCAGGCTGTGCTGGGCAGGGGCTTGTGCCAGTCTTCCGCTGCCGTGGATCCAGCGGGGTGCCTGGAGTCCACTGAATAGACTCATCACCAGGTTCATGCAAGCAGGGATTTGCTTGGCTTCTTTGGGACTTTTTGGATACGGAAAGAAAGAGACTGCTGTTGCATTTAGAAAGAAAGACTTATCAGTTGGTAGAAATGAAGCACGCGCAGCACAGAGCTATGAAAACACAGTTCCTGCAGTTTTGTGAGGAGTCTGCTGTTCTACACAAGTGCTCTGTCATGAAATATATATATATAAAAAAATAAATACACACACACACATATATATACACACACATATATGTGTACATACATATATACCTATATTGTATAGTCTTCATGTGTCTAGGAACTACAGAAGGCATTCCTGATCATCATCTTTCTTTTCTTTTTTTCTTTTTTTCTTTTCCTTGGGAGAATAGGTGTTTTCACCACTGGAGAAGTACATTGAGCCAAATCAGGATATTCAGGAGAGCTTTGCAGAGACTTGTGCAGTCTCCTGTGCTGCGTGGCAGGATGAAGACTTAAGAACATAGCGTGTTCCCATTAAATCACAAAATGCAAGCTAATGTATTTCAGCTCTACTTTGGAAGCTGTGCTAGTGCAAGTGAGGCATAGGGACTATCCAGGGAAGTTAACCAACATCTCTTGGCTTTTGGGTTGTATAAATCATATTTTAAAGGAGGATGCAAGGTGTAGTGATGAGGAACCACCTGCAGGGTTCTGAGGCTGAATTGCCATATCAAATGCCTACTGAACAGAAGGAAACATTTCTTAACTGCAACAGGCAAATGTCTGGGTCCTTTGGATTCAGACTGCTGGGTCCTTGTAAACAGCCTTGGCTGTTGTAAGAATGAGGGCCGGGAGAGGAGAGCATAAAGAAAAGTGTGTCGGGGAGGGAGGTTTGTATCAATACATGAAAGAAGTAAGCATGAAGATGAAACTTGGTACAAGAGATCCCATAAAGTATGTTGTTCTTACTGGTCAAGTTGAAGGACTCAGCCTCCTTTTCCTCCATGAAAATGGTCCGCAAAAGATTTGGGTGTGTTGATTCAATCCGTGCTATTGCTCAAGTGACTCAAGACCAAAGAAAGGTGTTGTCTATACTTTTAGACAAAAGATCTGCATAGATTTGTGTAGCCCTCTTTGCCTTTCAGGCTTCCAGGATTGTTAAAACAACTGCTGTCCACAAATGTGTTGTGTAACACTACAGCGAGATCACTAGAGAGTTTATTTGCAGCCTTGGTGAGAAGACAGCACACAAGGAAAGATGAAACTATTGGAATGACTGAACAAAATCAGTATCTTACATGTACTTAAGATAATTCTGTAACCTTACCCATCCATTTTGCAGTTCTTTAGATACAATTCCTGTGTTTCAATGCTCATGTTAATGTTTTTCTAAAAATGCTGTTCTGCTCCTTCCTCCCTTCCCACCTTCCTTGCTATCTGTTGATCAATTTCAGCTGAAAATGACAAATGTAGAGATCTCCATGTTTTTGAAGTCCAGGCATCATGAAAATGAGCGTCTGGGCGAGGAAGAGATCCCGACAGGTGTGTGCTGAGAAAGAAAGTTGTAATTCTCCCCCATATCAGCTAACTGACCCCTTGCCCTGTGTGCATTTAGCTGGCCAATGCCCATGCATGATGTGAGGCTCATCACCTGCCCAGCCAGCATGGTGGGGGCCAGCAGCCATGGTGTGGATGGGCAGGATTGCTTAGGGGAGGTGTAGTACGAGTCAGCAAGAAAATGGGCTTCGGTAGTCATCCTGATCACAGAACAGCTTACTACTTGCTGGAGTATGGAGAGCTTTAACAACAACAAGAATAGCAGGGGGAAAGGCAAAAGAAAAGAAAAAAAACATCAACACCTCTGCTGGCCTTGGTAACTTCATTTTCAAACTTCTTGTTTTCTGATTATTGTTCTAGAAATGGTGATTGCTACCCAGCATGGTACAGGCCAGGGCTCTAAATGGCTGGAGAGCCAGCACACAGGCAAAGGACTCCCCTGGAGCCTGCAGTAATACGTGCTCCTGAGAGGTTGGCAGCTCATACCCTGGGCCTGTCAGCTCTGTTTGTTCACACCACATCCTCTGAAGACAGATACACATAGGGAACAGGGACCTTTTCCCTTCCTTAATCTCATGGGATTCATTGACTCAGGTGAGGTAGGTGGAACTCATAGTAAGGAGGTGGCCTGGTTTTAATATGCTTCCTGTTATGTCTGAACATCCACATTTGTTTCAGATTGAATGACATCAAATGATGATGTTGCGCGTGCCCATAGCTTCCATTCCAAATTAAACAGTCAGGAGGTTGCTGGCAGCTCAGGGAGCTGGAAGACGCTGCTCATAAACCTCTCTCCATGGCAAGAGCTCCTACTGGTCTCACTGGGATTCAGACTGTGGTTTTCATCTCCTCGTAAGACCCTGTTGCTCCCAGGAGCTGGGTCTGCATCAGCCTGACTGCAGCTCATGCCCTTCTTCTAACCTCTTTTCTTTTTTTTTTTTCCCCCTGTAATAATATAATGTGAATGTTTTTTTGTTATTTTTTTGTGGAAAGAAATGTGTTGAGAGTTGTGTCCTCCAGGTCACTGATGATCGTGTTAAACAGGACAGATACCAGTAGAGTCCCCTGCATACCCTACTTGTCACCGGCTTCCAGGCAAAGCACAGCTCATTCACAAAAAACTTCTGAGTGTGATCATCCAACCAGCTTTTTACCCATCCAGTTGTCTACCCAGTGTATTGTAACGCTTACTTGTATGCAAGAAAACAATGTGAGACAGTGTCAAATACCTTGCTAAAATCATGGTGAATAAAATCCACTACTTTCCTCTCCTCTGCAAGTACAGGCCTTTTATCAGAGAAAGCAATCAGGTTGCTCAGGAATGATTTGTCTTCAGTATATCCATGCTGACTGTTCCCAGGCACCTTCTTCTCCTTTTTGTGCCCGGAAACGTGATGTGAGAAGACTGACTCCATGACACGCTCCTCACCAAAGTGAGGCTGAATGGCCTGCAGCTCCCCAGGTTGTCCTTGTGGCTTCTTTTGAAGATGGGCACAACATACTCCTTTTTCTGGTCATTGGGACCTCCCCTGATCTCCACAGCCTTTCAAAGATGGTAGAGACTGGCCTTGTGATAGCGGCCAGCCCTCTCAATGTCCTCAGATACAGCCCATCCAGTCCCATAGACTTGTATGGTTGAGGTCTTGCAAGTCATCCCTCACTCAACCCTCTTCCACCTTTTGTTAATGTTTTGTTTTGTTTTGTTTTTTCCTTTGGAGCCCTGACTCTCGGCACAACAGTCTGGGAGACCTTGTTGGTGAAGACTGAAGCCAAGAAGGCATTGAACTCCTCAGACCTACCTGCAGCTGCTGTTACTAGATTCCCTGCCCAATCCAGCAGTGAGCCAATATTTTCCTTTTTATTCATTTACTGCAGCTGAAACAGTAGCAGCTTTTCTCCATGCCCTTGATGTGCCCTGCAAGTATCAGTCCTAGGGGAGCTTCAGCTTCCCTAACACCATCCCCGATTTGCTGGACAATATTTCTGAATTCCTGCTTTACTTCCTCTCCCTCCATTCACTTCCTGTGTGCTGCCTTATTGCCCGAGAGCTCAGGTATGAAAGGAGCTTCCCACTCAGAGGGAAAACCCTGCAGTGCCCAAAGCCAGGGAGAAACAGAGCTGGGCCATGCAGGAATGCCAGGAGAGGCGGTTGCTGCCTGAGCTGAGTGTGCAGCACCTTGGGGCCTGTGACAGAGGTGAACTGATCTCCAGGAAGGACAAGGTGCCACTGAAGAAAGTCCCTGGGCCTGGGCAGCCTGTGATCCAGCCACCCTGAGGTCATCATTAGCCCATTCCCTGTTCATATTGTCCAGGGGTGAGAAGAGGCTCAGGGGCAGGAGAGCAAGAAGGGCTTGAGAGTGCAGACTAGAGTGGAGACTTTGGTGTGCTGTGCCTCCCACTTACACAGCCCACTTGGATGTGGACAGTACAGACTGTGCCTAAAGGCAGAGGTAGGATTCATTTGTTTGGGCACAGGTAGGAAACCTGAGATGCCCTGGGGCACTTGCCCAGCACCACTCCCAAAAGCCATGGCTTTGCTGTGGGTCCCATGGTGTATCTGCTAGAAAAATGCGGTTGTGCTGGACACCCCAGGCATCCGACATGGCCCTGCCAGCCTATTTCTATGTCCTTAAATCAAGGGTCTGCACTGAATTACATTAGGATTTTGCACTGCAGGGATCCCCATGTGTCTTGACTTCACAGTGAGTGGTGGTCTAGCAGTATTAGGCATCTGGGGTCATTTGAGATGGCCAAGGAAATTCCCCACCTGGTCACCACCTGGTGTTCTAGGAGGATCTTGCTCATAGTCGCTCCATCAAGGCAAGCAGACACTGGCCCATGCCTTCAACCACCTCTGTCTCTTCTAATGCTCCGAAGTGCTTGTTTATGGGCAACTGACTCCCACCCTCCCTCCTCAGTGATTACAGTGGGAGCTTAGACAAGCAGCTCGCATGCAGACACCTGTGTTGTGCTCACTTCAGCTTGGGCAAGGGGAATCCCACCTCTGGTGTGCTTGTGGAGTTCACAGGAGTTTGCTGAATCCTGCTCCAGCCCAGGGGCTTCTGAACTGGCATAAGATGCCTAGACTAACTCATCTGAATTAATATCTGAACCATGTGTCAGTGAGCTCCCTTCTTGTTCCCATCTAGGTGTCCTGCCTAGATAAGAGATGGGAATAGGGCCTTCCAGAGTGGGACATTTCCACCTCTCACAGATAATCATCCTCTGATGAGACAAATTGCAATGCTGGAATGGGTTTCTGTCTTCTGTTTAGACAAGGACCATAGGTGAATATTTTGGCATGGGTTTTTTCTGCCCCCTGTGCGCACCTTGCCACTTTTCCTTGCACATCTTCAGCAGGTCTCTATTGTCCAAACCCCTGAGCTCCTCTGCCCTTCAGGGCTGCCTCCCTTTGCCCATGCCATGGAAGAACTCCATACAGCTGAGCTTCCTCTTCACACAAAGGACATCCTCCCTCCTCCCCTTCCCTCCTGGTCTCCCCTGAAGAACTTGTAGCCATCAGTGGCAGCTCTGTCATCACACAAGCTGTCCCTCCATGTCTCAGCAGCTACTCCACCAATGCCACACTGCCGTGACAGCATGCACAGCTCCAGCTCCTCTTGCCTGTGCCCCAGGCTGAGGGCATTTGTACACATTGGAGCTGCAGCACCTCAGCTGTGGCACCAGGCCCAAGTGCAGCCTTATGACAGGGAAACCTGTTACTGAGTGCCCAGGATGTCACATGTACAAAGGCTTTGCTTCATAGCAGAAACACGCTGGAGTGGGTGGCACATGGCAATGGGATGCTGAAAGAAGGTGCTGATGAAGAGAGCAAACCTGCAGTCCCCAAAGCCAGAGAGAAACACAGCTGGGCCATGCAGCCCAGCTAGGAGAGGGATTTGCAGCCCCAGGTGACTCTGAAGCACTTTGGGGCCTGCGACAGAGGTGAAGAGGATGTCCAAGAAAGGCAAGCTGCTGCTGAAAAGGTCCCTGGTATAGCATAGCCTTTGATCTAGCCACGCTGTGGACATCATTAGCATGTTTGCTGTTCATACCATCAGTGGGAGAGAAGGTTCAGGAAAAGGAGAACTGTCAGGGTTTGAAAGCATAGGCACACGAATGGAGACTCTGGTGTGAAGTGCCTCCCAGTCCTGCAGCACCCTGGAGGTAGCCAGGATGGACCTTCCCTCCAAGCCATGGTGGTGGTGTTCAGCTGCTGGCACACAGGCCCCAAACCCCTTTGAGAGACCCTACGGTGTCTGCCCCGTACTGTGGCATTTGATGACACAGACCACAAGAAGAATGGTGCAAGAAAGCCTTTATTGAAAACACAATGGCTGGTTATATAGCCATCAGGCGCAGCCACTCCTCCAGGTATCTCCTTGGCATTGTGGCATCCTGTGATAGGTAGAAGGCATCTCCTGATGCCCAGCAAGCAGGCAGGACAGTCCAGCAGGACAGGCCCACCGCAGCTGCTGACACGTAGGCAGGAAGGCACACCGTGACTGCTGACACAGGCAGGAAGACACATGATCACTGGCAACTCACGTGCACACATTCTGGCCACAAATCATAGTTACCAGATCATTACTTCCTGCCTTAGAGATCCTCTGCTGTCCTACACAGCATCACTCAATCTTGGTCCCCAACATATCCCCTCTTTCTATTTATTAAACTTAAAGCTTGTCAGGTAGGGGAAACAGATAATAAGGGTTAGAAATCCTACCAAGATTACCAATTCACATGTCAGTGCCGTCTTAACTTATGCCCCAAGCCTAACGTCCAATCCTATCCCTTAAAAGGCTTCCACTCTAATTCTACCTACAACTTATAGGTGCAATTATACTATATCTATATCTTATCAGTGCAATCATATTCTATCTATATCACCGTGACTGCTGACACAGGCAGGAAGACACATGATCACTGGCAACTCACGTGCACACATTCTGGCCACAAATCATAGTTACCAGATCATTACTTCCTGCCTTAGAGATTCTCTGCTGTCCTACACAGCATCACTCAATCTTGGTCCCCAGCAATCTGCCTGCTGCTGGCCTATCAGGGACCCAGGCAGAAGTGACCTCACAAGCAAATGCCCAAGCCATTAGCCAAGTGCTAGCCTTGCACAGACAAGTGACCTCACAGCAACTCTCCCAGCAATGTGCCTCCACACAGTCTGTCAGGCACTGAGACAGAGCTGAGCTCACAAACATTTTTCCGCCACGTGCCTGCTGCTGGCCTCCCTGCTGCTGTGGAGGAAATGACCTCAAAGTCAGTTCCCAGCAAGGGGCCTGCTACTGGCCTGTCACATACTGACACACAACTGACCTCACCAGCACATTCCCCACTTCACAGCCTGCTGCTGGCCTATCAGCTTCCCACCCAGAAGGCACCTCACAGGCACCTTTACAGCCAGGCGCCTGCTGCAGCCCCAGAGGCTGCTGGGACAGGAGGGACCTCCGAGTCAGTTCCCAGCCAGGTGCCAGCTGCTGGCCTGCCAGCTGCTCTGTCTGCAGTGCCCTCACAAGGACCTTCCCAGGCAGGGGCCTGCTGCTGGCCTATCAGGGCCTCAGAAGGAGATGACCTCACAGTCCCCTTCACAGCCATGTGCCTGTCACTGGCCTACAAGCCTCTGAGACAGCAGCTACCTCACGATGACTTCCCCAGCCGTGAGCCCAATCCTGGCTCATCAGCTGCTCAGGCAGAATTGATCTCCAAAGCACATGTCCCAGCCATGGACCTGCTGCTGCACCATCAACTGCTCAGTTGGAACTGACCTCACATCACCTTTCCAGCCACAGCTCTGCTGCTGTCCAATCAGGTAATTGGTCACAAATGACCTCACCATCAACATCCAAGCCTTGATCCTGCAGCTGGCCTATCAGCTACTCCAGCAGAAGTGACCTCATCATCAACAGCTGAGCCACGGGCCTCCTGCTGGCCTGGCAGCTACTGACCAAGAGCTGATTTGACACTGGGGATCTCCTGGCCCAGCTCTCGCAGACAGCCGTGACCTCCCTGCCCACAGCCCGGCCACGCGGCTATTGCCGCCTGCAGCTGCCCCTGCCTCCCCCAAGGCTCAGCCAGCTCCTGAGCGGCTGCCCGGACTCACCCCGGGGCCTCGCAATGCTCATAGGGCAGTGAAACACCCGCTACGGACCAGTTACTGCCCCCAAAGCAGCTGGTCCAGGAAAGGCCGGACAAGGGGTCTGTGACCCAGTGGAGGGGCAAAGCTTCCTGCCCCCAACCCCCCCCAGCCGCCTCGGCCCAGCTGCTCGGGGGCAGCTGGCACATCTGGCTCGCAGGGCAGCTGCCCCGGGGCCAGGGCGCTTTGTCCTGTGCTCCCGGCCCCACCAGCCCCTGCTGCAGCTCCGGGAGGAAAGCAGCCCTGGGGCAGCACCACTGCCCCAACCCCGGCGGGAGGGCACCCGCCGCCATCGGGACGCGCTCGCAGCCCCGCTCGCTCTCTCTCCCACTTTGCTCTCACCCTGCTGCCAGGACTGGGTTTTTCTACATTGTGGCCTCTGATTGGCTGACAGAGCCACCAGTCAATCCTGGCCCCGCCCTCCTCCTCACACCAGCCAATAGGAGGCAGCACTGGGGCGTTGCCAGGGAAACGTTGCAGCCTCCTGCCCTGGCAGCCAGCTCCCCCCTCTCTCCTCCCCCCCGCGGAGGGGTGCCATGTTGTGGGTGGCAGCGCGGGGCGCGGTGGGGCCTGGGGGCAGCCCGGCGCCGTGTGCCCAGGCGGTGAGGGGCCCTGGAGCCCAGCCGCTGCCCTGCAGGGTCTGGGCTCTGCCGCAGGGGCCCCGCGGGGCTCCTGGCTGCCCTGCGCCCGGGGGCCGTGCCGGGTACAGGGGAGCAGCCCAGGGGCGGGTGCTGGTGCTGGCCCTGGTGCCGGTGCAGGGGCCCTGGGCATGGCTGGGGTGCCGGAGCCTGCGGGCAGTGTCCTGCTGCCCCAGGGCAGGGCCGGGTGGGGCAGGGCAGTGTCCTCTGTCCCCTGGGGCCCGGACACCCTGCTCTTGGCAGCCCGGGGCTCAGCAGCCCTCACGCTGCACCCGGCAGGGCTGGGCCGCAGCCAGGCAGGGGCTGCTCTCTGCGGGGCTGGGCTGGGCCCTGGCAGGTCACTCCGTAGGGCTGAGGAGCCCATGGGGGCACAGGGCAGCAGTGGGGGATAGCGATGGGGTGACCAGCTGTGGGCCCGCCGGTGGTGTATGCAGGAAGGCTGGGGTAGATGGCCCTGTTGGACTCACCTCGGCACTGCCCAGTATGGCTCAAAGAATGCTTGGGATCAGCCAGGACTTACGGGGTGGCAATGGATTCTGGATTCCTGGCAATGGATTCCTGTTTCCAGGCTGCTCTCCCAAGCACGCTTTCTTCTGGCTGCAGGGGTTTGGCACCAGTTTGTGGGAAGACGGAGGCTGTGGCCATCTGAAGATGGCATCTCCTTGCCCAAAACATGTTCTGCCAAGTGCGGGCAGAAGAGGATCCATGGGGAAGTAACAGAGGTTCTCCCAGACAAGTAGACTACTAGGATTTATTACAAGGTGATGGATCCATTTCCAGCAAGGGCATTTCCAGCAGGCTCTTGAGAGCCCCACGGAACTGCAGGCCACCCCAGCCTCTGGGATGCAGCACCCCTTTCCTCTCAGAGCCAGGTCCCAACGGGGGACCCACTCCCAGGGAAACCTGGCCATGGATTGCCCCCACCCCCACAGGATCCTGGGGGCTTAGGGCCAAGCCCCAGCACCCAGGAGTCCTGGCTGCCACATTGTCCCCCCAGCCAGTCAGGACTCTACAACAAGGCTCTCTTGGCAGCCCCCACCCTGTCCAGCTACCCAAACGGCCCAGGATCCACAGCCCTTTTTACAGTTAACAGTCTCTCTGCGACCCCTCAGGAAGGAGCTCCCAAAGCCCTTACCCTCAGTGGAGAGCTGCAGGAGCGCTGGGAACAAGGAACTGCGGTCTGGACTTATGGTGGTGGTCCATCAGTCCTCCATCTTGCTTGTCCTCTTGCTCTTGGCTCGCCTCTCCAGATGAGGAGGAAGGACGCTCTTCCCATCTCATTACAGAAAGCTCCTCTCTGATGTGCCCTTGCTCCTCTGGCTGTCGGTGACAGGCCCCAGCGTGGCTCCCATCCCCTCTCCTTGCCCCGGAGTGGCTCCAAAGGGCAGTGGCAGGCAGCACATGAGCGGTGCCCAGTAGTGACCAGGCCTTGCAGGGAAGTGAGGGTACCCCTGTGGCACTGGGGAGACCTCTGTATGAGGTGGCACATCCCACTGTGACCTCAGCTTATGTCACTGGGGGCTCAGCAGGTCACTGCCATGGAGATGGCAGAGCCAGGGCAAGAGCAGAGAGATTTCCCCTCATGTCCTGGAAAGCAGTCACTTCCCTTCCCCCCATTTGTTTTCCAGAACTTGTTGATAAATCCTTCAGGAATGTCTCCAGATGGTGGCAAAGACTGTGAAATATCTAAAATGGGGCACTAGAGAAGTCACTTCTGCACCCCTGCACTGACATGTCTGCCCTGGGCACACCTGTGCAGGAAGCTTCAGGGCTGATTTAAGCTTTAGCGTTTTTCAAAGCCAGGATCAAAGTCCTGTGAGATCAAACAGCACAAAGCGTGGCCACGGGCTGAGATGCTTTGGTGAGCCTCAAAACTGGTTCTTGCTGTGGGTTGCTCTTCTTGTAGAAGCAGGATGTAGGACATTGTGGGAGAGGACAGAGCCTTCCTCCCTGAGGCACCAAAGCAGGGTTTTCGTTTTTAAAACTCCTCGGCAAGCTTTCTCTGTCAGTGGTGCTCCAGATGAAAATAATATGCCAGAGAAGAACAAATGTGCCCTTAACACCCATCATCTGGAGGGCCAGGCCAGGGAGCAAATCTGGGGAAGTTCTCCCATTTTCCATGCATTTTGCCCAGCTTTCCTTCTGGCTGAGCCTAACCTGAGCCTAGGGAAAGCCATTTCTCCTCCCTGGTCCTCTTTGGGCCTTGGGCTTTTCAGTGTCTCCTTGAAGCAGTGCTTTTGCCTGGGGGTCATTAAAGCCTCTGGCACCCAGGGCATACCCAGCTGCCACCCAAGCACCTGGATCCAGGGATCTCCCACAGTTTTGACCCTGGGCATCTCAGGACATGCCCACACACCACAGTGCTGCTGCCCAGGCTCCTGTGCAGAGCCTGTAAGGCAGTGCAATGCCTCAGGACCTGCATTTGGGCTCATTCAGAAGTTTGTGAGGTGACCAGCTCTCACCTCTGCAGCTGCTGAAGCTTGAGAACGTCCCTACAACCAGCCTTCCTGCTCTTCCTAGTCTTTGCACAGTCCTGAGTGACTCTTGCAGAAGGGAGACTCCATCCCCCTTGAATGCTGACAGAGATGGGGCTTTCCAAGTCACTGCCAATGGAAGGACTCGTTTACTTCTTTGGGTTGTTTATCCAGGGTGGCACACCCTCTGTGATGCTGTGAGCCCAGCTGTGCACCCTGAGGTCTCTGTCCTTTCTCTGCCCTGTCTCCTGGGTGTCTGCCCAAAGTCTTGCCAGTGCACCAGGGCCATGGGAACTGTTGCTTTAGAGAGCTCACTTGAAGCTGTGACATGTTGTGGAGCTGAAGACCTGACGGAGGCTTGTCTGGGATGTGGCCATGCTCACAAACCCCTCCTGCTCCTGGTCTGAGGGGCCAGGAAGGTGCCAGGCTTGAGAGCAGGGGGTTTGGTGTGGGTGGGATGGGTTTCCCTTGACATGCCTGAGTCCTGCCTGGGTTGCTCTGAGTGCCCAGGAAAATCCCTCTTCCCTAGGGACTTGCATAGGGTTTTTTCCAGACTTTTGTACAGAAACACAACCTGGTCCAAGATGCCCAAGAGCAGCAGAGCCACGAGCATGGTGCAGGACCCCCAGGAGCTATATGGCTCTCTCCTCTTTTTCCACGTGTCGAGATTACATTAACAATTTCTAACATCCCTTTACAGCACGCTATCCGGGCACTGTAATACTATAACTCCTTCCATTACTCTTTGTTCATTCCCATACTACACTGCTGATTTGCACTGTGGGGAGTTTAAAGCTTGTTCCTCTGGGCAAGTCCTTCATTCTGTTTCTATCTAGCATTTCCTATCTACCCAAAACATTTCTAGTCAGGCTATCCGTTGTGGAAAGGGGACCTCACTGGAGGCACCTTGGACTTAGCATACAGTTCAGGAGTGTAATTAATTTTACCAAACTATAGCATGCCTTTTTTTTTTTTTTTCCTTCTGGCTTGTAATTAAGAAAAATTCTTCTGTGTCTATTTGCAGCTCGTTCTCTAAGGAAAGCAGGTGGGAAGTGGGGCATATGAGCTGTAACATTCAGTTGCAGACTTCAGTGGAAGAAAGGTTAGACTTTAACAGGAGTGATGCAAGTCCCAGGTGGCTGATGAGGGCAATGACAGGGTTGGGGAGATGGGGAGGAAGATTGTCCATACAGTGTCTGACCTCGGGGAACACTGCTTTTCCTACATGTCCACACTTCCTTAGGAGACACTCTGGATCTATGTCATTTGGAGAATGTTGCTGTCACTTATTGTGAAAGCTGAATAAGAATACTAATCCTAAAAACCTTTAAGAAATACCTGTATATGATGTTCTAACTGAAGTCACCGTCTTTCAGCTACTCTGCTGAAACCACTCCAATTAGCCATACATTACTTGAAGAAAATTACAGGGAGAGATGTGGTTCATCAGGGCTTTTTGCACTGTAATGATCCCCATGGTGTATTTGGTGCAGAGTCCACAAACCTCAGCTATTGCAAGGAGATTGAGCAAAATGTTCAAGTCAAAGTCAGAAGCAAATCCCCAGCTTTTGTAGAGTGTTAATAGATCCCACTGAGGGCCATTACCAGCAAAGAGTCACTGGGGGCTGATTAGAGCAGAAAATTGTAATCACTGATTACAGGCAGGCAAAGGAAATGCTCAGCTGGCTCTGATGCCAAGGAAACCCTTCCTTTGTTCTATCAAGCAAAACGGCCAAGCATGGACACTGAGACCCTGGGAAGGGAGATGCTTTCCCTCATGCATTGCCCAGGGCTCCTCCTGGGGCAGTGTGCAGGTGGGGGTGTGCAAGGCTGAATGCAGGACAATGACAAGACATCTCCTGGGGTCCCTGGGGAGACAAGGGGCAACGAGGCCCCAGTGTCTCCTGGTAGGCCCTGGTGGCAGAGACAACAGCCGTAAGACAAAGACCTTGGTTCTGGCAGGGCCCTTCAGCCTTGCCACCCTCTTTGGCCATCTCCACCACAGGCCAATGTACACTGTCCCACTCCTGCTCCTGTGTCCCTGCAGACTGTAGACACCCAGCCTGCTTCCCCACCTGGCTCTCACCCTGGGTTCTCTCTCCCTTCATTGATGTCTCTCATCCTCAGTGGCTGTTGCTTGGAACACAAAGCCATTGGCTGATCACACACTCCCTCTGGGTGACCTGTTGCACCACAGCACTGCCCTTCAGGTAATTTATTTTTATGTTACTGGCCAGTCTGAACTTCCCAAACTGCAGGTCTGAGGTTGTTTCCCCTTCCCATGCTGCTTCCCACTACCAAGAAAAGTTCCGGGGAGCCTGAAAATGGGACACACCAGTGCTGAGTTGAGGGGGATAATAACTGCTGTTGTCTGGGAAGCCATGCTCCTCCTCATGCAGCCCTGCTGATGTCTGGCCTTATTCACAGTGAGCATGCACCACTGGCTCCTATGGCATCCCTTGCAATACCCAGGCCTTCTCCTCAGGCCATTCCTCAGCTGCTCTCATCCCAAACCGCCCAGACACATGGGGTTATTCTTCCCCATGTGCAGGACTTGCCCCTTCTCTTTGTAAAATGTCATGAGGTTTCTGCTGGCTGAATCCCCAAGTTTCTCAAGGTCCCCCAGACTGAAGCTCAGTGCAGCAGCTGTTAACGTGGAGTGCAGATGGCTCACCTGGAGTTGTGATGCCCCTAAGAAGACAATAGCAGAAGGAACTGCAGGACACTTCAGGTACTAGAAGGAAGTACTGGTTTAATGGAATTGCTGACCTAGGTAGGAATTACCATGGCAGCCATCCCAGGAATGCCTAGTGAGGGTACAAAGCAAGCACACTGAGGGTCTGTGAGGAGAGGGTAAAGAGAGGAGGGCAGTTTGTACGGGAGGTTATGAGGGTGGTAAGAGGGTAGAACTTGGAAGGAGTAAAGGAGACAGAAACACAATAAAGGGTGAAACAAAGGAGTGATCAGGGCTGTTCAGGGCTATGTGTGAAGCAGCCCTGCCTCTGCCCATCTCTGACTGGAGCAGGACAGGCAAGCTGATTCATCTGATCATAGTGTCTGACTTACTTCCATGGTCATGAGAACTGAGTGCTTCCCCCAACACTGACAAGAATTGACCCAGAGGGGAAGGAATCATGGAGTCTTTCAGGCTGGAGAGGACCTCAGTGCTCACTGCAGGGTCAGCTTTGGGGTCAGGCCAGCTTCCTGAGGCCTTGATCCAGTCTTGAGAACCTCCAGGGATGGAGATGGCACAGCAGCTCTGGGCAACATGTTCCAATGCTTGACCATCCTCTCAGTGGAAAAGCTTGTCCTTCTCTCCAGCCTGTTCCTCTTTGGTTTTAACCTATGGCTGTTGTCTCTCATCCTTCTGCCATGCACCATTATGGAGAGCCCAGCTTTGTCTTCCTGAGGACCTCCTTGTATGGGGGGGGGGCTTTGTACTGGGGGGGCCAAAAACTGATGCAGTATTGTACATGTTGCCTAACAAGTGCCCGGAACAAGGGGCTAAGCACTTCCCTTGACTTCCTGGCCAGGCTCCTATTCATACAGCCCAGGATGCTGTTGGCCTTCTTTGCTGCCCAGGCGCACTGCTGTCTCACATTTTGTCTTCTGCATGCCAAAATATTTGTGTCCATCTCAGCAGAGCTGCTGCATGGCCACTCAGTCCCCAGCCTGTCTCTCTGCAGAGTGTTGGTCTGTCCCAGGTGCAGGAGCCTGGCATTTGTCCTTGCTGAATGTCATGAGACTCCTGACAGCCCTTTCTTCCTGCCTAAGTCCTAAATGGTGTGCAAGTAAGCTGTGGGAGAAAGCATCAAAAGCCTTCCTAAAGTCAAGGTAACTGACGTTCACTGTTCTCTGTCTGTCCACAAATACAGCTCTTGTAACATAGAAGGCCATTAGGTTGGTGAGGCATGATTTACCCTCAGTAAATCTATGCTGACTGTTCCCTGTCACCTTTGCCTTCATTCTCCCAGAAATGGGGCCAGAGATGACTTGCTCCATGGCATTTTTGTGACCAAAGTGAAGCTGAACAGCCTGTAGCTCCTCACATTGTCCTTTTGACCTTTTCTGAAGATGGATGCAATATTTGCCTTTCTCCAGGCATGGACCTTCCTGAGCCTCCACAGCTTTCCAAGATGATAGAGAGAGGCCTTGCTAGATAGAGACCAGCTCTCTCAGCATCCTTGGCTGCAGCCCATCCAATGCCATAGACTGGTGCTTTTGCAAATAATTCCTGACTCTACCCTCCTTCATTGTGGGTTGTTTTTCTCCTTGGGAGTCCTTACTGTAGGCACAATGGTCTGGGAGACCTTCCTGGTGGAGAGAGACTGAAGCCAAGGGATTGAGTTCCCCACACCTATCTGCATCAGCTGATACCAGATTCCTTGCCACATTCAGCCAGGCACCGACGTTTTTTTTAAGCTTTTACTTTCAGTGAAGCAATAGCAGATGATCTTCATGCACGTGCCATCCCTTGCAACCGTCAATCCTAGAGGAGCTTTGGCTTTCCTAACCACTTCCACACTTCCTTGGACAATATTTCTGAATTGCTGCTTTGCAGCCTCTCCCTGCTTCCCATTCCTGTGTGCTGCCTTTTTGTACTGTTGTTCAGTTGTGCATTTAGCCAGCCTGTCTCCTCAGATGTCTACTTGTGCTCCTGGGTATCAGTAAGGGCCATTCTTGAGCTTGGAGGATGCTGCCTTAAAGACCGGCCAGTTTTCTGAGCTCCTTTGCCCTTCAGAGCTGCCTCCTATGAGATTCCTCCACCAGTCTCCCCAGTAGGCCCAAGTCTGCACTTCTGACATCCACAGTCTGGACTCTGCTCCTCTTCTTCCCCACTCCCCTCAGGAGCAGGAGTTCCACTACCTCGTGGTCCTGGCAGGCAAGGCTGACACTGATTATCACATCCCTGGTCAGTTCTGCCTTCTTTGCAGGTTCCAGGTCCAGGAAAGCATCACCCTTGTTGACCTGCCTGGCTTAGCTGCGCTTGGAAGTTGTCCTCCACACCCTCCAGAGTCCTCCTGGACTGTTTGCACCCTGCTGCATTGCCCTCCCACGGAATGCCAGGGAGATTAAAGTCTCCCCATAGGAACCGAAGTCTGTGATCCACAGACTTCCTCAGGTTGCTTAAGGTTGCTTTTGTAGTTCTGCAACAGCTTGTGCATCTCCCCTTCCTCTTGTTTTGTGGCCCAGGCTTTGTGCCTTTGTGTATATTTGGGCTGCAGAATCTCAGCTGTGGCACCAGGGCTGAGTGCAGAGTTGCTACTGTAAAACCTGTTCCCCAGAGCCAAGGACACCAGGTATGCAAAGGCCCCACTTCAGAGCAGAGACCTGCTGATGTAGATAGCAGATGGCAATACAATGATGATATGAGGCACCCACTAAGAGAGCAAACCCTGCAGTAGCCAAGGCCAGGGAAAAACAGAGCTGGGCCATGCAGCTGTGGCAGGAGAGGTGTTTTGTGCCCAAGATGACTTTGCAGCACCTTGGGGCCTGTGATAGAAGTTACCAGATGTCCAGGAAGGACAAGGTGCCACTGAGAAGGTCCTTGGGTCTGAACAACCTGCAATCTAGCCACGCTGTAGCTGCGTCATTAGTATGGTCCCGGTTCACATAACTGGGGGGTGAGAAAAGCTTTAGGGAGAGGAGAACTAGATGGATTTGAGAGTGTAGGAGTATGTGTGGAGACCGTGGTGCAATGTGCCTTCCATCTTTGCCGCATGCTTGGATGTAGATGCGATAGACTTTGCCTAAAGGCAGTGGTGGGAATCCCTTGCTTGGGAAGAGGTAGAAGACTCGAGATGCCCTGGGGTGTTTGTCCAGCTGCCACTCCAGAGTGGCATGATTTTCCTGTAGGTCCTGAGCTGTAGCTGCTAGAAGCATGGTGGTTGTGCTGGACACCCTGTGCAGGTGACATGGCCCTGCAGGCCTATTGTCATTGCATTAAACCAAGTGTCTGCACTGAATTACATCAGCTGCTTGCAACATCAGGATCTGCACAGGTCTCAGCTTCAGGGTGAGCGGAGCTCTTGCAGTAGTAGGCAGCTAGTGTCATTTCAAATGGCCAAGGAGATCCTCCACCTGGCAGCTGATGCCCCAGAAAGATGTGGCTTTCAGAGCTGTTACATCAGAGCAAGGAGACACTGGTATGTGTCTTGGACCACCTCTGACACTTCAAATGTCAGAAGCTGTTTGCATATGAACAACTGACTCCCACCCTCCATCTCCATTGATTACAATGGGAGCTTAGACAAGAAGCAGACAGTCACACTCTGCACCCCAAAACCTGGGCAAGGGGAATCCCACCTCCTGTGAGTCTGTGGAGTGCACAAGAGGGAACTGAATCCTACTGCATCCCAGGAGCTTCCAAATCAGTATTTAATGCCTAGCTTGACACCTCGAAACCAATTGCTAAGGCATGAATAAATGAACTCCCTTCTTGTCCCTGCCTAGGTGTCCTGTCTTCTTATGGGATGGGAGCAGGCCCTTGCAGAGTGGGACATTTCCACCTCTCCCAGATAACCATCTTGTGATGAGACAAACTGAAACGCTGAACTCAGTCTCTCTCCCCTGTTTAGGGAGGGACCATCGGTGATTATTTTAGGCTACTTCAATGGGCATTTTCCAGGGGTGACCACACAGTCTTTCAGGAGATGTCAGCCCTGGAGCCCTGGGAACTTCCTGAAGGTGCACAGGGCACAGAGAAAGTCACGTCTTTGCTGGGCCTGGCTCCTGGGACTGCAGCAGCCCATGGCAACCTGGCAGGCGCTGCAGAGAGACAGCTCTGTCCAGGAGCAGCTCCTCTTAAAGGAGCAGCAAGACTCAGGGCACTGCCTGCAGGTGCCAGGATGAGAGGAGCGACTCAGAAGCTAAAGACAGTCAGCAACAGGAGGACGGCTAAGAGCTCACTGTGAGGAGGAATCTTCACCACCCTTGACACAGTAAGTCTCTGGCTGCAGGGCAATGCTGCTGTGGTTCCCGGAGGGTTCTTCTGCAGCTGGCACCTTCCACAGCTGATAGGGTCTGTCAGGGTGGCTCTCCCAGCTTCTTCTGTTTGGAGCAGGTGGTGCTTGAGAGCAGAGATTCCCAGCCACACCGTCAGATTGACAGGGCATCACAGCTACATTCTTGAGGGAATGGTGCAGCGGCGTGACGCCGGGAGTGCACCCAGGTCTGCCCAATGCTGCATTTCAGAGCAGTGTCCCTGCTCCCCAGGGTGCTGTGTGCCCAGGGCAGTGACTCTACTGCCTGCGAGGGTCAGCACTCAGCCTGTGCCAGCACCCTGTGGTGCTGCAGGGAGAAGCTGTGGGTGGAAGGAGTGACCCGCGTCAGAGCAGGTTCCTTCTCCTGTTGAGAGGGTGCTGCATGGCTCAGGGCTGCTCTCAGCTCCAGCTCACCCCCAGGACATTTTCTGAAGGGGACTTTTCAGAAGGAAAGTATATGCTGGTCAAACCTGCAAAGGGCAGAGCTTCCCTTCCTGAGTCTGTGCTTAAGCTTTCCTCCTTTGAACAGGTTTGGAAACAGAGGTGCTGGGTTTAGACAAGAAACTGCAAGCCCTGAACTGTTGTTACACTGAGAGATCAAAAAGTCTGCAAGGAACCTCAGCAAATCCTTTCAGCTACCCCTCTGCCTATGAGCAGCACAACCAAAATGTTTATTAGCTTCTTCAGGGTTGGTCCTAGCTGCTGCTTAGCACCTGCAAGTATGGAGATGCCCCTGGGACAGCGCCAGGCAGCAGCAGTATGATGCATGAAGGCGAGGAAACCTTTAACAGGAAAGGCTATGGGGGAGAGGGGGGATGTGGGCAATTCCCTGACAGCTTCTGCAATGCAGGTGCCTTGCCCTGAGTGACCATCCCAAGTGTCCTCTGCCACCCAGCAGAGCCTCTTCCCTCAAGGCAAGGGATCCAGGACATGAGCCACCTCCTCTGCAGCCTGACCTCCAGGAGGGGAGATGTGTGACACAGTGGCTGAGAGCAAAACCTCCTCTGCGGAATGTGCACAGCTGAGTAAGATGCAGGCTTTCCTGCGTGCCCATCTGGAGGTGTTTGCATGGGAGCGAGGGGTCCAAGACTACTAGCCTGTGGGTCTTTGGGCCATGCAGTCTGTAGGGCTGGGGAATGCACCAAGTCTCCATGAGGAGACATCCCCTTTTGGGCAATGCACTAACCCAAGCACTTTTGCCCCTCAGGATTCTCTAGTAGTGCAAAAAGCCAAGGATTTCTATCCCTTCAATAGATGTGCCCCACGTGTGGTGAGTAAGCCCCTCTGCTACAGCCCTTCTTCTGCAGAATGGGTTGTGAGGATGTTGCAGACCCCTTCCCAGTTATGAGTAGGCTTAATCGGAGAGAGGATGTGGACACACAGCTTGTCTGTACCCCCTGCCCCACAACCCCTATTGTGGCTGCAGGTGTGATGCGGGTGGTAAACTGATGTGAGGAGAGGATCTGTCTTAGTGGAACGGGGACCTCTGCAATGGGTCCTGTAACCCCTGCCTTCATGGGCCTGTTTTCCTCCCTTGCACCGAGTGGGAGCTGGTGGTGAATGATTTGGATACAGACAACTGTTCAGAAGGGTGAGAGAAGAAGGAGATGAATTCCTCCCAGGGTTCTTCTCTTGCAGAGGCTGATGGGCTGGATGCTAATGTCATCTCTCCCTGCAGGACTTGGAGAGTATTCCCACGGGGTGACTGCATGAAATCCCCCTCACTCAGCTCAGGGCATCCATCCCCAGAAACTGCCCCCCCACCCCACCCCCAAATACATGCTGCTGTTTGCTCTCTCCATGTACCAAGTGTGGCAGAGCACATGGCGAGAGCTAAGCAACTGAAGTTACAGAGGAGTTTCAAATATGAAAAGACAGTTTTGTTCTGAAGTCATACTTGTGGTTTGGCTGGGTACCAGGGCTACGCTTGTGTGCACACCCCAAGCACTTCGGTCATTAGTTCCTTGCCTGGCCCGAGAATTCCCTGGCCAGTCATCTGCACAGATGAGAGAATAGGTTGTCATGAGGCAAAAGACCAACTTGAAACTAGGTGATTGACTGGACCTAGGCAATTAAGTATTTGACTGGTAGTTATGGCAGCCTTGCAGGTGGGAATTGCTGAAGGTTCTAGAAATTCCCCCGTGGCAAATCCTGCTGTGTCTAGTCCAACTTGTATGCCAAAATGTGTTGATAACCATCATGGGTGGAGTGTCCCGAAGTGTCCTTGCTGCAAAAGTGATCAGCTTGTGCACAGCTGAGACATTTGTAAAGAGTCAAATACAAAGTGTCCCTGCAGTAATTGTCACATACTCTGAGGTTAAGGTGTATCAAGAGCAATGAATTAGGCATGTGCTGGGTGGTCACATGGGTCCCCAGCCAACAGGATTGGAACTGAGCCAACCAGGGGTTCAGGAGTCTCACCTAATCCTGCTGACAGCACTGAAAGGACACTTCGTCACTGCACAATGACTGACCGTCCTGTTTTGATTCTGAGTGTGTGTGTAACAAGCAGGGCTGACTCCTCTGGAGCCCATGGACAGAGGACCCTGTTCCCCATGGCAGACTCCGAAAGCACAGACTAGAGCAGAAGTAAAGGAGGTGAAGGAAGGTCCTCCTGGTAAGGAGAAAGGACATGTGGGGAGTTGCTCTGAGAAATGCTGTGGGTTTTGTTCCAAGTCAGTCCTAACTTGTCAATGTGTTTCCCCCCCGGTCATTCTCCCACAGCCCAGAGGAAGCAAATGTCCAACAGCAGCTCCCTGAATGAGTTCCTCCTCCTGGCATTTGCAGACACACGGGAGCTGCAGCTCCTGCACTTCTCGCTCTTCCTGGGCATCTACCTGGCTGCCCTCCTGGGCAACGGCCTCATCATCACAGCCGTAGCCTGCAACCACCACCTGCACACCTCCATGTACTTCTTCCTCCTCAACCTCTCCCTCCTCGACCTTGGCTCCATCTCCACCACTGTCCCCAAATCCATGGCCAGTTCCCTGTGGGACACCAGGGCCATTTCCTACTCGGGATGTGTTGCCCAGGTCTTCCTCGTTATCTTCTTGTTTGGAGGAGAGTATTCCCTTCTCACAGTCATGGCCTATGACCGCTATGTTGCCATCTGCAGACCCCTGCACTATGGCCTCCTCATGGGCAGCAGAGCTTGTGTCAAAATGGCAGCAGCTGCCTGGGCCAGTGGTTTTCTCAATGCTCTCCTGCACACTGCTAGCATATTCTCAATACCACTCTGCCAAGGCAACACAGTGGACCAGTTCTTCTGTGAAATCCCACAGATCCTCAGGCTCTCCTGCTCAGACGCCTACCTCAGGGAATTGGGGCTTCTTGTGGTTAATACCTGTTTATTCTTTGGGTGTTTCATTTTCATTGTGCTGTCCTACGTGCAGATCTTCACAGTTGTGCTGAGGATCCCCTCTGAGCAGGGCCAGCACAAAGCCTTTTCCATGTGCCTCCCGCACCTGGCTGTGGTCTCCCTGTTTGTCAGCACTGTCATATTTGCCTACCTGAAGCCCCCCTCCCTCTCCTCCCCATCTCTGGATCTGGTGGTGTCTGTTCTGTACTCGGTGGTGCCTCCAGCAGTGAACCCGCTCATCTACAGCATGAGGAACAAGGAGCTCAAGGACGCAGTGAAGAAACTTATTGAGGTGGTAGTAGTTCAGCAGCAATGAGCTGCCCATCTCTCCTCACAAGCAATTCCCCATTTATCTCAGACAGTTCTTGTGCTTTGGGAGTTCTGTCTGTGATAGTCATGTTTGTGCACAAATGTCTGAATTCCTCCCACTTCTCCAGAGACATGAACCCCATCCATCTGACCCAGAGGCCTTCTGTAAATCTGCTGACCACTGTGTCAGAGCTGGCCTCCCAAGTAGCATCTCTGCAATAAAAGGGGATCTCCTTAGTACTGTGCCTGAAGTTCTGACTCTTCTTCCCAAGCTGGAGCTGAGAGTGCGCCCAGGGAATTGCACCTGAAAAGGCCTGGGCTTTTCATGGGCAGAGGAACATGAGCTCATAAAATGATAGATGAGGGAATGAGGGTTGGATTCAGCTGTCACTTGTGGGGGCCCAGTGCCCCTGCAGAGGGTGAGTGGTCAAGAGGTCTCTGCTGGGGACTGTCCCAGCTACCGGAGGCCTGGTGACAGATGCCCATCCTTCTGGAAGGAAGTATGGAGCCACCTGGAGAGCACCTCCAGAGGGGATCTCCAGGGACAGCATGTGCCTGGGATGGGCGGTGAGTGGAGACTTCCAAAGCCAAGTGGAGTCACCCAAAGGTGAAGGGCCAAACCAAGGAATGCCCCAAACCAGGGCTCCGTAGCCTAAGGAGAGGCAGTGGGCTGGGTCTAATGACATTCCTGAACACCTCCTGAGCAATGTGAAATGCCCTGTGATTGCTCCAAGCATCCTCCACAGCCACAGACCCTGGGGAGGGGCTTGTCAGGTGCAATGATGCTGGTCCAGCTGGGTCTGCCCTCACCAGGATGGCCAGTGAGGAGTCACCCAGGACCACTGCACATCTGCTTGCCCTGCAGAGCAGCACCGCCAGCCCGGGGGCCCTGCAGGGAGCAGAGGGCAGAGGTGCAGGAATGGCTGGCTGGGCCAGCACGGACACACTCAGCTGGGAAAGGCTCTCTGGGGAGCAGGGACATCTCCAGAGAAGAGCAAAGGAGCAATTGTGTGCTTGTGGGGGGGAATAAATGAAAACCTGTTCCGTGTGTGTCAGCTCCAGGCAGGCTGCTCTGTCACTGGAGCTGCCTGAGGAGCCCCAGGGCCAGGACTCTTGTGCTGTCCTGAGGAGAGGGGCTGCCCAGAGGGGCTGCAGGCAGCCAGGGTGAAGGATCTCTGGTCATGAGAGCAGTGGAGACATGGAGTGCCTGGCCTCCATTTCCTTGTGCCATTGCTGGTCCCCAGGTGTGGGGCTGATGGGGAGGCTGACACCCCTCTCTGCCCCCCAGCAGCTGCTGTGGCCTGCAGAGGGGCTGGGGCTGTGGGGTGAGTGCCCAGAGCTCTGCAGCCCCCTGCCACAGGCACTGCTGTGGGGCCACCCCAGCCTGGTCTGCTGTGCTGGGTGGGCTGGGGAGAGGGCAGGGGAGGTGGGGAGAGCCAGGGAGGGTCTGGGCTGAGCTGGGCTGGGCTGGAAAGGGCCTGGGAGAGGAGCACCCCAGGCATAAGACTAGGCAGTGCAGGGCACACACCGCTGCTCTTATGAAGCAGAGTCAGGCACCTGGGGAAAGGCACCAAAGTTTGAAGGGCCTTCTGAGCCTACCTAGGGTCCTGCAGGGCACACCTCTGCTTGGAGCTTTGACCATGGCCTGCCTGCCCAGCAAGACCATGCTTGGAAGGCAAGCTGAGACTGCGCTCCTCAGGCCAAAGCAGATGTTGAGTGCAGGCCAGGGAATAAACCCCTGAAGAAGGGTGCCTCACGCTTTGCAAGGGGCACACATGAGCTCAGTGGGATGCCCTTACCCCATGATTCTCCTCAGTTCCATGTAGAACCATTGTATTGCAGAATAATTTTGGCTGGGAGGGAGCTCTAGTCTCCAGTAAGCCTCTACTCCTAGCTCCTTCTCAAAACAGCTCCGGGTAGATCAGGTTTCTCATGGGCTTGTCCAGACATATTTTGGAAAAAACTCCAAGGATGGAGATTCCCCACAATCTCTCCAGGATGCTGGTCCATTGTTTGATCTTTTAAAGAGAATATGTTTTTCCTTCTTTCAAGTGGGATGGCCCCTGTTCCTGCTTCTGCCCATTGCCTCTTGTCCTTCCACTATGTGTCTTTTACCAGAGTGTGGCTCTGATTTCTCTACACCCTCCCATTTGGTCACTGTAAAGAGCAATAAGGTCTCCCCTGAGCCTTCCCATCTCCAGGCTGAACACAGCCAGGCCTCTCAGCATCTCCTTATGCCTGGGAGGCTCTAAGCCCAAACCTTCGTTTTGGCCTCTGCTGCTCTCACTCCCATCTGTCACTGTCTCTCTGGTCTGGGGGAGCCACAGCTGGACACAGCACTGCACATGTGGCTCACAAGTGTTGGACGGAGGGGCCTCCACCGCAGGCTGCTCCTCTGCAAAGGGAGGAAATCCCGATGTTCCCAGCATGGAGTCGATGTTGAAGCAGCATCTGGAGCCTGGCTGGCCCCAGCTGCCTCAGCCCTCCCCAGCCCAGCCGCGGGGCTCCAAGTGGGGCTGCTTGCCCTTCTCCACTGCCTCCTGTGTACCCTGTACCCCCACGACCCATCCCAGCCCTGGTACTAGTCATCTGCCCTGGGCCAGGGCAGCTCCAGCCCCCTAAGAGGGAGAAGGGGCATGGTGGAAGCAGGCCAGGGAGCTGGAGAGAGGCCCGTGGCCTGCTGTCTGGCTGGGAATGGATCCCCAGTGTGGGAAGAGGTGGGGATCAATACAGGGATCATTAACAGTGTGAGCATAGGATGTGACATCAATCACAATACGCCGGTACCTTCTGGTACCTAACCTTTAAAAATATCATACCCGTGATGTTCAGTAAGGCTGTTTTCCACTTTCGCTAACTGAATCCGTTCATTCTTATCATATATTTTTGTTCCTTCTCTTTCTTCTAAGCACTTTCCAATTTCCAACAGATGTTGAGTAACCTTGGTGTTTTGTTAGAGAAAGTTGCCAAGTTGATGGAAGGTTACTTCAAGTGTTGCTGATGTATTAAATGGTGCAAAAATAACACATTTCTTCAGTCATATGAGAAGTTAACTACTAGGTCTGCTCCTTGATTTGGGCAAAAACATATGTCACACTACAATGGCCACTGTTGCCATGTCTGTAGTACCCATTTCATTGTGTTGTCGAAACCATGTGCAGCTTCCCATCCAGTGTTATTACATAGAGTTACACTGAAACTAACTTTAGCTCTTAGGGTTAGCGTAATATTATTGCCTACTATCAGTCCTTGACCTCATCCTATTACAGATGGTATTCTTCCTGTAACTGTAGTTTTAAAGGTGGGTTGCGACTGATCTTCAATACCTGAGTTGTTCCATGGGCCACGTGAAAAGGCAGAACCTGTTAGTGACAGGTTTAAGGTGTCTCTTCCAGTTATCCGTGCTCCCATGGTGAGAAGGTAACACCACGTTTCTCTGCAAGAGAAGACACCTAGGTCTGGGACGTAACCCAAGCCTCACTTCTGGTTAACTTACTCCCATTAGTGTCTACAGCATCCCATACTCCTTTTCCTTTGTACAACAGCAGAGTCACCCAGGTTGATCCCTGAGTTTGGTGTTGAATCACCACCTCATCTCCAGGACATCCAGAGGATTTCGCTTCTGTTTTAACAGGAATTCATGCAGCTTCTGACACGAGCACCTTATCTATGGGAGTTTGTCGCTTATCTAGCTAGGTTATGACTTCCCACAAAAGAGATTCCCACTTAGAAGTAATAATAGATTCACTCATGGGTAGCTGTTGTTTCAGCAGTCCATTCACTACTTTGAGGTTGATACGGTAGGTGGAAAGGCCACTGAGCTCCATTTGAAGCACAGCAAGTTTGCACTTCTTTATTCTTCAGATGTGACCCAGGATCAGACTGTATTATTCTGGGAAAAGGGAAAGCAGCAAGCCACTGGTTCAAATCAGCAACGATTGCCAGACCAGTCGCAGCTCAGGTAGGGTGCACATTCCCTCTGCTGATAATTATTTCTGCTCCTGTAAGGATGTATTTCCAGCCTTCAGGTGTTTGCATGAGTCTAGAGGGTGGCCTAGAACAAAGGCCACCCTCTAGTTCCCTTTGTGCTGAGATAAATTCAGCTTGCTTTGCAGCAGCTGTGGTCAGTCACACCCTGTGTTCTTCCCTGAACCTTCTTCCATTGTGGGGATTTACTGGCCGGTCACAATACAATGGTCAAGTAGAGTTAAATTTCTTGGAAGATGTTCTAGGATGCCAGACTAGAAAGCACATAGGTGCCTTTGGCAAAAGAAACACCTACAGGTATGACAAGAGGCTTCTAGGCTTAAAGAGAGTCAAGTATGAAATTCAAAGAACACAAAACTCAAGGGTTTGAAAAAGAAGGATTGCTTTTATCCTAAATAAATTTCTCAATTTCAATACAATCACCCCAGAGAAACTTCTGGGGTTACATGAGGCTAGCTGTTTTGCTTTTGTAAAACACAGGTAAAATGTTTTAAGTATTACAACTATCATTTTAGAGAATGGACAGACATCTTCCAACTCTAACCATGCCAGCTGAATAGGCCAACACCCTCCTGCTTACACTAGTGGAGGGCATCATTTATACACTGTATAATGTGCTTCAGCCTGAATCAGTCCAGTGTGCTCAGTAGCTCTTTGAACTAAGTTAACTTTATTTTAAGCTCATTTGGGTGCTGTCTTATTACCTTGTTTGCCAGCAGAACTCCAGCACAGAGATGGGAACAGATTGCTGGCAGGATAATACTACTCGAATTTGGTGGAGCTCTGTGCAGAGCAAGTGGCTCTCTGTAACCTCCTGCTCTCCACAGAATATATCCACAGTTTCTGTTTTGGTTGGGCAGCTCCTGCAGATGTTCCTACTTAGGGAATTGCTAAGCTGTTTTCCTGTGTGGCATGTTTCCATGATGGATTTTGTTGTTTCATAGGAGCTTGATAATGGAGATCCTCAGGCAACTGAGCATGCATTCACAGTGTTTAGATGGTGTAGTGAGAACACCTGCAGAAGAGCTGGAGAGGAGTCAGTGACTGTCAGAGTACGTGGTAGCAGCCCTAGGGGTGTGAAACTACACACTGACCACATTCCCGTCAGGGCCAGGCATGCATATTACCTTTCGTCAGCAATGTCTAGCTGCTTCCCAGACAGTAGCTACTCAAGGTTAGCACAGCTGAAATAAAGAAATAGTTCTAGGAGATTTAAGGGGCCCTTGGGATACAATGAGTTGTGTCCCGCCCTGGCATCCGACCCGTGTGTCCAACCAGTGCCTCCAGCAGCCTCCCATCAGCCACCCCTCCGCATGGCTCCCAGGGCTCCCCGTGCAGCTTGAAGTGTAAGTCCTTTATTAAATCGATCTTGTTTAACCCCTCATGAACTCTGAGCATCTCTCTACACCAGTATCCGACCCTCACTTGCCCACCTTGCGGTCACAGAGGGCTACACAAATCCAGAGAGCTTTTTATCTAAAATGATAGACAGCACATTTCATTGGGCTTGAGTCACTTAAGGAATAGCATGGCTTATATCAGTACACCCTAATCTTTTGTGGATCTTTTTGTTGGGGGAAAAAAAAAAGAGTCTGGGTAATACAAACTTCACTGGAACTTTAGTGCTGAGTTTTATCTTCATGCTGACTTCTTGCACATACTGATACAACCCTCCCCCTCCAACAGGGTTTTCCTTACTCCCTCCTCTGCATCTCCTCACACTTAAAGCAGCCAGAACAGTTTACAAAGATCCAGCACTCTGAAGAGCTTGAATCAAAAGGACACAGACGTGTTTGAGTCAAGGAATGTCTCCTTTAGTCTAGCATGCGTTTGGTGAGATCATTCATCTTCAGAACCCTGAAGGGGACTCCTCATCACTATACATTGCATCCTCTTTTGAAATATGGCAAGCGATGTCTGTTAACTTCCCTGAATAGTCCACATCCCTCCCTTGCACTAGTACAGCTTCCAAAGTGGAGATGAAATACATTATCTTGTGTTTCTTGATTTCCTGGGAACACATTATTTTTGTAAGCCTTCAGCCTACCACACAGCCAAGGAGACTGTGCAAGTCTCTACAAAGCTCCCGTGAATATCATGATTTGCCTCAGTGTATTTCTCCAGTGGTGAGAAAGCTTCTTCTCCCAAGAATAAAAAGAGATGATGATCAGGAGCGCTTTCTGTAGTTCCTGGACACCTAAACAGTAGATATATAAGATGTAGATATGGATATACATAGATATGTGTGTGCATATATATATGTTTCATGACAGAGCACTTGTGTAGAGTAACAGAGTCACCATAGAACTGCATGAACTGTGTTTTCATAGCTCTGTGCTGTGTGCAGTTCATTTGTACCGGCTAATAAATCTTTCTTTTTAAATGCAACAGCAGCCTCTTTCTTTCAGGTTGCAGAAAATCCCAAACAAACCAGCCAAATCCCTGCTTGTGTGAACTCGGTGATGAGTCTGTTCAGTGGACTCCAGGCATCCTGCTGGGCCCTCGGCAGCGGGAGCCTGGCAGAAGCCCCCCTGCCCAACTTGGCTTGGGGGTGGCTCAGGCCTCCCTGGAGAGCCCCAGCCCAGCAGGGAACAGCCCGGCAAGGCCAGCGCCTTTCAGGCCTGTTGTCTCCAGAGACACAAGTGTCCTCACAAGCCATTTCAGAGGCCTGTTGCTGCTGCTCAGCTGCTCGCATTGATGTGACCTCACAGCTGCTTTGCTGACACCGTTCCTGCTGCTGGCCTATCCGGTACTCAGGCAGCAGTGACCTCACCAGCACAAGCGACAGCTGTCTGTCTGCTTCTGGCATACCAGCTGCTGAGGCAGAAGCAACCTCACAATCAGCATCGAAGCCATGAGGCTGTTGCTGGCCTGTGAGCAGCAGAGAAATAGGCGACACCACAAGAACGTACATGAGCTAAGAGCCTGCTGTTGACCTATCAGCTGCAGAGAAATAAGTGCCCTCACAATCAGAATGGAAGTCTTGTGCCTGCTGCTGGCCTGCTAGGTCCTCAGAGAGAAGTGACATCACAGTCAACATCCGAGCCATGTGCCTGATGCTGTCCTATCATGTACTCAGGAAGAAGTGAGCTCACAAGCATCATCCAAGGGACCAGCCTGTTTCCAACCTCAACTTCAGAGAGACAATGACCTCACAATCAATTTCACAACCATGTTCCTGCTGCTGGCCTATCACCTGTTCAGACTGAAGTGACCTCACAGGCACTTTTGTGAACCTGTGCCTGCTGCTAGCCTATCAGGTTGTCAGGCAGAAGTGAGCTCACAAGCACAAAGCACAGGTGTTTGCCTGCTTCTGGCATATCAGCTCCTGAAGCAGGAGCCACGTCACAATCAACATCCATGCCATTGGACTGTTTCTTGCCTACTGCTGTCAGAAACTGAGGTGACATCAGAAGGACATGTCTGGGCCAAGAGCCTGTGGTTGGCCTACCATATCCAGAAGAAGAAGTTACCTCAGAATAAGTATCCCAGACATGTGCCCGCTTCTGGGCTGTCAGTACTCAGGCAAAAGTGACCTCACAATCAAGTCCAAGACATGTGCCTGCTGCTGGCCTATCAGGTTCCTAGGCAGAAGTGACCTCACAAGCAAGCACAGTCCCCAGCCATGTCCCTGCTGCCAGCCTGTCATGTTCTCACACATAAGTGACCCTGCCATTGACTCCCAGGAATGATGGGAAGGTTGTTTTCCAGGATTTGTTTGCTTCTGCAGTGGCTTCCCAGGGGCTGGGAGAGGGCCTAGGAGGATGTAGGGCCCTGGGCCCAGGCACGTGTCAGCACCTTCAACTTATGAGCCATGGGACTTATCCCATCTCCCTCCAGACCTCTGACTGGCTGGGTCTCTCCTACAGGTGGCAAGAACACAAGGTCTCCTTGCCCACCCAGAGTGAACGGCCCTGATGGACTCCCATAAGCACTGCTGGCTACTTGTTCCCAAACACCTGGCCCAGGAAGCATTTGCAGGAGGAGGCTGCTCAGTTGTCACACCTCCAGGCATTGCAGTGCCAGGAGGATCCCTCCAGGCCTGTTCTTCCAGTGCTTCCTCAAATGACATGCTTGGGAGGAACAGGAAGGGCCAGGTCCCATCTGTCCCCATCCAGCGGGCTGTGGGGAACACCTGGCCACTGCTCCCAAAGCTCTGCCACTCCATGTGTCCAGGCTGGTTGCAGCCAGCGAGCCTCTCTGTCCCCAGAGTCTGGAGCAGAAAAGAGGCATTTTCAGAGAAATCCACACAGCCAGTGGGCACCAGCCCCAGGGCCTCTCTTCCTCCCTGTCCCTGGGGCAGATGGTGGCGAGCAGAGGCATTTCTATGCCTGCCCTCAGCTGGCTCCTTCCCACCTGCAGTCCATTTCCCTGCACTGAAGAAGAGTGTGGACACATGGGCAGTTACATGGCTCAGCTGATCAGAGCAGAAAATTCTGAGTGTAGCGGCAGGACTAGCAGTCACTGGTGCCACCTTCCCCCGTCCAGGAGCTGAAACTTCTCCCCAGTGCCAAAGAGCTAAAAAGAAAGTTGTAGGTACAGGAAGAACAGTAGAGAAATACTGCAGGTCTCATTCACACCAGATGATATGGGATCTGCTTCTGAGGTGCTGCTGGTCATGGAAGAAACAGCCCTGCCAGAACTGGGGTAAAATCTACCCTTATTTGGAGATATTTAATGATGGGACTCCTGGCCTTCATTCCCCCTCTTTTGATTCATTGCTACTTTCTTCCTCCAGCTCTTCCACAGAAATTTCTTTGCCTGTGAAGTGTGGCATGAGCCCATGTCATGAGCAATCCGAGGAGGCCGTATCCAGCCCTGTGCCTCAGCAATTGGGATCCTCGGCATCTCGGGAGGGTCACTGCCACTTGGCTTTTCCAGGCCTTTGCTGTGAGCTCTCATGCGCACACTTACTCTATCAGTGGGCTCCCCAGGCTGTCCAGACTATTGGCGTGGCATTTCCCTAAACTCAGTTCCTTCTCCACAGTTCTGATCTGTTATGCAAGGGGGAAAATACAGTGCAGGGTAGACCAAGATGTGATTGGAGGAAGTATTGCTGAAGAGCATAAATGCATCAAGTCGTTTAGAGTCACCTTCAGGACATTCAGTCCTAATCTTTTCTCTTTCAAACCAAACTCAGGCTTCATGCCACAGCCACTGAAGCCAATGAAAACAGGTTTTGGGGTGCCCTCCCCCATTGGTATTCTTGTGTGCTTTTTCTAATGCTTTAATTAAAAAGTTAGGCTTGTAAAAACATGTTCTGTCACCGAAAATTCATAATCCTTGCCAGGCACTTAGAGGTACAGTAAATCAGAAGTCTCCCTGGAGCTCTCCCCCTTGAGCAAGTCTGGGCTCTAACCACTCGGCCACTGGCAGAAATGCCATTTTTCTGGTTGTCTTAAAATGTTGGCAGCACCTGGGCACTCTGTTGATCATATTGCTCTCTCCAACACTGGTAGTCTGCAAATTCTGACCTTTCTTCATCTTGCTTCTCTTTGGTCGAGGCTGCCACGATATTTCATCCATCCCACTGCATTTGCCCTGCTGTCTGCACTCTTGCTAATACAACCCGGGATAAAGGCGGCCATCTTTGCTACAGGAGCACCTTGCTAACTTCTTGTCAATGTGTCCACCAGGACCACCACGTCCTTTCCTCCAAAGCTGCTTTCCAGCCAGTCAGCCCCAACGTGTCCTGCTGCATGGGGTTATTTCATCTCAGGGGCAGGACTTGGTTGAACTCTCCATGTTACCATCAACCCGTATCACTGGCCTGTTGCTGCCCCTCTGCTTAGCAGCCCTGTCCTCCAGCATGTCAGCCACTCACACCAAATTGGTATCACCTGTGAACTGGCTGAGAGTGCACTCCATCCTACCATCTAAATCACTCATAAAGACAAACAGCATTGGCTCCAGTATCAACCTCTGCACAACATCACTGGTAACCATTAGTTGGACTTTGGACCACTGTTCTCCAACCTTCGAGGCAGGCAGCCTCCAGCTCATTCCCCACACCCTCCATTGCTTACTCCTCCATCCCACCTCTTCCCAGTTTGGCTACAAAGATGTTATGGAAGATCTTGTCAAAGGCCTCCCTACATTTGAGGAGTGCATGCACTGCACTCCCTTGTCCACACTGCCAGTCATCCCATCACAGAAGGCAGTCAGATTGGCCAGGCACAATTTGCCCTCAATGACTTCAAGCTGGCTGTTCCCGACCCCTTCATGTGGCTGGAACTAGCTGCAGGAAGATTTGCTTCCCAGGGACTGAGGTGACACTGACCAGCCCATCACTCCCCAGATCCTCTTTCCTGTCCTTCTTGAAGATGGCTGTAATGTTTGGCAGGCAGGAGGGGAGGGCTGGGGCCGGCAGCGGCTGTGGGGCTGTGCCAGCTCCTGCTGCATGACTGGTGCCTCCAGCGTGGAGAAGAGGGACAGAGGACGAGGCAGCACGGGGGTGGTGGCAGGTTGGCAGGGGCAGGTGGGCAGGGGCCAGTGGGGACTGCAGTAAGGGGTTGTGCCCGTGCTACCCTCCCAGCAGGACGGGGACACACAAGGAGCATGCTCTGCCTGTTGTGGTGCTCAGGGCAGCTCCCCAAGCAGCACAGCTTTGCCTGAGGGACGTCATGGTCCTCCAGCACAGCTGGAGCAAGAACAAGAGCTCGTGGGCCAGGCCAGCGTCCCCCTGGCACAGTCCCTGTGACAGCCTTTGGTGTCCCGTCCCCCCACAGCCCTCCTGCTTTGGCAGCCCCCACAGTTTCTGCACCTTGCCCAGCCCTGGCCATGTCCCACGCAGGGGTCAGCACACAGCCGTCCCCAGGGCCTGCTGGGGTCTGGGCCAGGAGAGAGGCTGCCTAGGCCTGGCTCTTCCCCTCGATACCGGCACTGAGCCCAGCAGGAATGAACTGGCTGCACAGCAAGACTCACCCATAAACCTGAGCTGTGCAGCCAGGGCTGCAAATGGCCTCCACTCTCCTACGCCCAGCATGTCTTGCTTCCCCTCCATGAGACCTAGCTCTGCCCCACAAACCCACCGGTGTGTGTCCTCACCCCAGGGAGTGCATCAGTGCTGGCCTGCCTGGCCCTTCCTGCACCCTCCCCTGTGCTCCCCGCAGGGCCCCGAGCTGGTGGTGCTGCTCTGCAGAGCGAGCGGGTTGTGGTGCCCCAGGGCCATGGGGTGACTCTGCACTGGCCGTGGTGGTTGAGGTGAGAAGCAGACCCAGCTGGACGGGCATCATTGCACCTGACAACCCCCTACCAAGGGGTCTGTGGCCATGGATGATGCTCTGAGCAATCACAGGGCATTTCAAATGGCTCAGGCTGTGTTCAGGTGTGTGCCGAGATCCCGCCCAGGGTTTTCCATTGAAGGTGACATGAACCCCTCTCCAGGCTCCCTTCCCTCTGCCTGCAGGGTCCCCACTGTGGGCATCTGTCACCAGCCCTGTCATAGGGCAGACAGTCCCAGGCAGACACCGCTTGACCATTCAGCACCTCCAGGAGCACTGGGCACCCACAAGTGAGAGCTGAATGCAGCCCTCATTCCCTAACACAGCACCCCATGAGCTCATTGCCTTGACCCCATGGAGACCTCCCAGAAAGCAACAGTCCTTTTCAGGGTGAAAGGCCTTGAGTGAATTCTTGGCTCCAGTTGTGGAAGAAGAAAGCAACTTTCAAGCACAGCACTGAGGAAATCCCCTTTTATTAGAAATACACTTTTATTAGAGACAGGCCAGCTCTGACACAGTGACGGACACATTCACAGAAGGCCTCTGGGTCAGAAAGGCTGGGTTTGTGCCTCTGGAGAATTGTGAGGAATTTAAATACTTCTGTACAAGCCTGATTATCACAGATACAATGCTCAAAGCACAAGAGTTGTCTGAGATAAATCACTTACAAAGAGAGATAGGCAACTTATAGCTGCTGAACTGGTACCAGCTGAACCAGTTTCCTCAGGGCATCCTTGAGCTCCTTATTCCTCATGCTGTAGATGAGTGGGTTCACTGCTGGAGGCACCACTGAGTACAGAACAGCCGCCACCAGATCCAGAGATGGGGAGGAGAGGGAGGGGGGCTTCAGGTAGGCAAACATGACAGTGCTGAGAAACAGGGAGACCACGGCCAGGTGCGGGAGGCACATGGAAAAGGCTTTGTGCTGGCCCTGCTCAGAGGGGATCCTCAGCACAGCAGTGAAGATCTGCACGTAGGACACCACAATGAAAATGAAGCATCCAAAGACTAAACAGGCACCAACCAGAAGAAACCCAAGTTCCCTGAGGTAGGAGTCTGCACAGGAGAGCTTGAGGATCTGGGGAATCTCACAGAAGAACTGGTCCACGGTGTTGCCTTGGCAGAGTGGTATTGAAAATGTGTTCCCAGTGTGCAGCACAGCATGGAGAAAACCACTGGCCCAGGCAGCTGCTGCCATTTTGACACAGGCTCTGCTGTCCATGAGGGTCCCATAGTGCAGGGGTCTGCAGATGGCAATGAAGCGGTCATAGGCCATGACTGTGAGGAGATAAAACTCTGCTGCAAGTAAAAAGAGGTAGAAAAAGACCTGGGCAGCACATCCCGGGTAGGAAATGGCCCTGGTGTCCCACAGGGAATTGGCCATGGATTTGGGGACAGTGGTCGAGAGGGAGCCAAGGTCCAGGACAGAGAGGTTGAGGAGGAAGAAGTACATGGGGGTGTGGAGGCGGTGGTTGCAGGCTATGGCTGTGATGATGAGGCCATTGCCCAGGAGGGCAGCCAGGTAGATGCCCAGAAAGAGCGAGAAGTGCAAGAGCTGCAACTCCCGTGTGTCTGCAAATGCCAGGAGGAGGAACTCGTGGAGGGAGCTGCTGTTGGACATTTTGCTCTCTCCAGGCATGGGGGACTGTCCAAAGAAGAAAAGACATTGACAAGTTAGGGGAGAATCTTCAGGCGACCCCCTCCCCCAAATGTTGCCATTCTCATACAACCCCCCACATTGCCCCTCTTTACCGAGACGATCTTTGTGCAGCTGCCTTGCTTCAGCTCCACTTTGCACTGGCTGAGTGTGCTGCTCTGACGTTCACAATTATTGTCAGGTGAATTCCACCCATCGTGTGGAAGAGCTTTTCAGCACTTTCACTCTGTATTATAGAGAATGAGCGTTGAGAAACAGAGTTTTAGGGATTTTTAAATGGTGTTTATTTTCTACTAGATGTCCTTGTCACCCCTGGGGATTGTTCCTCGAAGAAGAAATCCTTGGCATTTCTACTGTGAGTCTCGAGAAAAACAGATTCGCTGTCCCTATTAATCTTGCAGAGTGAAGGTTTAGGAGTCCCAGTTCCTCCCCAAACCAGGAAACTCTTTCTCTTTTTGTCTCTGCCAAAATTAGGGAGAAAACTGAAAGCACAGACACCTGAAGGAAAGCTCCTTCTCTTTCAAGTAGCCCTCCTCTTGATCTGCCTCTTGAAAAGGCTTCTCGGATACCTCCTGTGCATGAGCTAGAGCTGTGAGCAGCCCTGACCCATGCAGCACCCTCTCAGCGGGAGAATGAACCTGCCTGCTGGTGGTTGTTCCTCTCACCCAGAGCTTTGTCCTGCAGCACCGTGGGGAGCTCCCTGGGCAGGCTGAGTGCTGACCCTCAGAGGTGGCAGAATCACTGCTCTGAACTTCTCTGAATTACAGCCCTGCCCAGACCTGAGGGCACACCCAGGCTTCACCCCCATGCAGCTGCCCCTGGCAGAAGGGAGCAGCGTGCCCTGTCCCTTTGATGCTGAGGCAGGGAATCCCTGCTCTAAAGGATCTCCTCCTCTTATGCACTAGAAGAACAGGGAGAGCAATTCTTAAAAAGCCTATCAGTCATGGGATGGGCTGGGTTCAGAAGACCCCTCCAGGAACCTCAATAATATTGCTGTACAGCCAGAGACTTACCGTGTCAAAGGCTGTGATGATTTCCCCCACAAGCAGCTCTCCTCTGTCCTCCCACTCCACACTGCCTTCCACTTCTCTCTGCCTTCTCTCATCTCCTGTCAGCAGCAGCAGGCAGTGCCCGCAGCCCTGCTGCTCTTGGCAGAGGAGCTGCTCCTGCACACAGCTGTGTCTGGGCAGTGCTGCCAGGTTGCCATGAGCTCCCTCCATCCCAGGAGCCTGGCCCTGCTCAGGAGCAGGGGCCCAGCTGAAGGCCTGACTTTCTCTGTCCCTTGTGCTCCCTCCTCCTGGGAAATGTTCCCTGAAGTAAACTAAAATAATCACCTCTTGTTCTTTGCTAACGAGTGCAGAGAAACTTATTCCAGCATTGTAACTTGTTTCATCAGAGGGTGACTATCTATGATCAGTGGAAATGTCCCACTCTGGAAGCCCCCTATTCCTATCTCTTAACTAGGCAGGACACCTCGATGGGGACAAGAAGGGAGCTCATTGACACGTTTCAGGTGTTGATTCAGATGAGTCAATCTGGACATCACATGCTGGTTTAGAAGCCCCTGGGCTAGAGTGGGATTCAGATCCCTCCTGTGAACTCCACAAACACAGAGGAGGTGGGATTGCCCTTGACAAAACTGAAGTGAGCACAACACAGAGGTCTGCATGGGAGCTCCTTGTCTAAGCTCCCGTTATAATCACTGGAGAGGGAGAATGAGTCAGTTGCCCACACACAAACACCTGGTGACAGCTGAAGAGACAGAGGTGGTCCCAGGCATGTGCCAGTGTCTGCTTGCTCTGTCTGAGTGACTATGAGACCTACATCCTTCTGGAGCATCAGGTGGGGGGCAGGTGGGGAGTTTCCTTGGCCTTCTGTAATGACACTGGATGCCTACTGCTACTACTAGAGCTCCACTCACTGTGAAGCAGAGACACAGGCAGACCTCTGCAGTCCCAAAAGCTAACAGAATTCAGTGCAGACATGTGATTTAATGACATAAGATAGGCCATAGGTAGGGATCATATCTGATGCCTGGGGTGTCCAGCACAACCACGTGTCTCTAGCACATACAGCATGGCACCTGCAGGAAAGCCATGCCCCTTTGGAGTGGTGCTGGGCAAGTGCCCCAGGGCCCCTCAGGTTTCCTACCTGTGCCCAAACAGCTGGATCCCACCACTGCCTTTAGGCCAAGTCCATCCCAGCTACATTCAAGTGTGCTGCATAAACAGGAGGCCCATCATACCAAGGTTTCGCTGTAGTCTCTGCACTCTCAAACCCTCTTGCTCTCCTCTCCCTGAACCTCTTCTCACCCCTGGATGTTATGAACAGGGAATGGGCTAATGATGACTTCAGGGTGGCTGGATCACAAGCTGTTCAGGCCCAGGGACGTTCTTCAGTGGCACCTTCTCCTGCCTGGAGAGCAGTTGACCTTTGCCACAGGCCCCAAACTGCTGCAGAGTCGGCTCAGGCAGCAAACCCCTCTCGCACAGCCCAGCTCTGTTTCTCCCTGGCCTTGGGCACTGCAGGGTTTGCTCTCTTAGTGGGAACCTCCTTTCACCATTACATTACCGTCTGCTATCTGTGCCAGCATATCTCTGCTCTGAAGTGGGGCCATTGTACACACAGTGTCCTTGGCTCTTGCTAATATGTCTCACCATGACCAATCTGTTCTCTGTGCCACAGCTGAGGCTCTGTAGCCCACATAGATGCAAATGCCTGCAGCCTGGAGCACAGCCAAGAGCACAAGCTGTCACAGGACTGCAACGTCATTGGAAGAACTGAGATGTGGTGGGATCACCCACATGACTGGAGGGCTCTCCTTGTAGAGTAGGAGCTTTTCAGGAGAGACTGTTGGGGACAATGAGGAGGGGGGTGCCCTTTGTGTGAAGGGGCAGCTCAGATATGTGGAGCTCTTCCATGGAAGAAGCAAGGGTCTCGGTGAATGCTTGGATGCAGTCTAAGCAATGTGAACAAGTCTGTGGATCACAGGCCCTGGTTCTTGTGGTGGTGGTGGTGGTGATTTTCATGTCCCAGATGTTAACTGGAAGGGCAAGCAGCCGAGTGCAAGCAGGTCAGGAGGTTTCTGGAGGGCATCGGGGACAACTTCTTAGCACAGGTGTATGATGGGATGATACTCATGATACTTTCTTGTATCTGGAAATAAGGCAGCATGCAGGAAGCAGGAGGGAAAGGCTGCAATGAAGCAACTCAGAAATCCTGTCCAGCAAAGCAGGGATAGTGTTAGGGAAGCCAAAGCTCCCCTAGGACTGACAATTGCAGGAAACATCAAAGCATGAAGAGCTGCTACGGGTTCAGTTACAGTAGAAGAATATAAAGGAAAATGTTGGCTCACCGCTGGACTGGGCAGGGAATCTAGTAACAGAAGACGCAGGTAGGCCTGAGGAGCTCAGTGCCTTTCTTGGCTTCAGGCTTCACCAACAAGGTCTCCTAGGCTGTTGTGCCCACGGTCAGGACTCCAGAGGAAAAAAAAAATCAACCAAAGGTGGATGAGGGTTCAGTGAGAGATGACTTGCAAGAACTCAACCCACACAAGTCTATGGGACCAGATGGGCTGCATCTGAGGACTTTGAGAGGGCTGGCTGCTATTGCCACAAGGCCAGTCTCTATCATCTTTGAAAGGTTGTGGAGATCAAGGGAGGTCCCAACGAGCAGAAAATGGAATATTTTTGCCTATCTTCAGAAAGGCCACAAGGACACTCCAAGAAGCTGCAGGTCATTCAGCCTCACTTGAATGAGGAGTGTTTCATGGAGTGAATCTTCCCGCATCACATTTCTGGGCACAGGAGGGAGAAGAAGGTGCCTGGGAACAGTCAGCACGGATTTGCTGAAGACAGATCATTCCTCAGCAACCTGATTGCCTGCTGTGATAGAAGACCTGCACTTGTGGAGGAGAGGAGAGTAGTGGCTGTCATTTGCCATGACTTTAGCAAGGTGTTTGACACTGTCTCACACTATATTCTTGGATACAAATAAGGCATTATGATAGGCTGGGTAGACAAGCAGATGAGTGAAAAGCTGGTTGGATGATTGAGCTCAGAGGGTTTTTATGAATGGGTCAGGCTTTATCGGGAAGCCAGTGACAAGTGGAGGATGGAGGGCTCTATACTGGGACCTGTCCTGTCTAACAGGTTCATCAGTGACCTGGAGGACACAGCTCTCATCACATTTGCAGGTGGCACCTCATCAGGAAAACAGTCGTAAGCCCAAGGGCTGCCATTCAGAGGGACCGCAGCAGGCAGGAGGGATGGGCTGTCAGGAACTTTGTGAAATTCAAAACCAAAACCAATGCCAGGCCCTGCACCTGGGACACACCAACACCCTGCAGTGATACAGCTGAGCAGTGCCCAGCTGGGCAGCAGCTGTGCAGAAAAGGACGTGGGAGTCTTTGTGGGCAGCGAGCTAAGCATGAGCCAGCAGCATGCCCTGGCAGCAATGGAGGCCACAGCATCCTGGGCTGCCTGAAGGAGAGCACAGCCAGGAGATCAAAAGAAGTGATTATTGCCCTCTACTCAACACTCGTTAGAGCACTTCCAGATACTGCATCCATTGGGGGCCCTCTGTAGAAGAACACTGTTGATCACTTGGAGTGAGCTCAGTGGCAGGCCTCCAAGGTGGTTGGCATTGGAGCACTTGCCCTGCGAGGAGACGCTGAGGGAACAGGCCTTGTTCAGCCTGGAGAGGGAGAGGCTTTAGAGTGAACTCATAGTAGCTTTCCAATTCAAAGTTATCATCAATAAAGAACCAGGCTTTTGCAGAGTTGGCAGCACAATGAGAGGCAACAAGTATAAGCTGACACAAGTGCAGTCAAAATTGGATATAAGGAAGAAAATTCACCGAGCATAACGAAGCATTTGAAGAAGGGTCCAGAGAGGTTATGGACTCTCTGTTTTCGCAGGCTTTCAGGACTCTGTTGAACTAAGTCCCAAGAAGCTTGTTTTGAATTCAGTGTTGATCACCATGTGAGCAGGAGGTTGGACAAGAAACCTCCCAAGGTCCCTGTGTCATGGACCAAGTCTTCTCTGATCCCATTTCTAGGTAAACAAAGGAGAAGAAGGTGACAGGGAACAGTCAGCATAGATTTACTGAGGGGAAAGGATGCCTCACCAACCTGATGGTCTTCTGTGTTAAAAGCACTGTATACCTTGACTTTAGGAAGGCTCTTGAAACTTTCTCCCACAGTATACTTGCATAGCAGTTAGTATGCAAGCTAGTCAGACAGCAGTGTGCCTGGGCAGCAAGGAATGCCAACTGCCTGAAACAGGCTGAAAGCCTCCGACAGACCTGATGTCTTTGTCCCCTATGGTTGTTGTCTCTGCCACTGAGGCCTATGAGTAGACACCAGGGTCTCACTGTCCCCTTGTCCCCTGGGGAGCCCAGCAGGTCTCATGTCATTGTCTTGCATGAATATTGCACACCCCAACCTGCACGCTGCCCCCAGGAAGAGCCATGCAAAACACGTAGGGGAAAGGATCTCCCTTCCCAGGCTCTCAGTGTCCATGCTTGGATGTTTTGCTTGAAAAACACACCAAGGGTTAACATGGTATCAGAGCCACCTGCACATTTCCTTTGCCTACCTGTTATCGGTGATTACAATTTTCTGCTCTCATCAGCCCCCAGTGAGTCTTTGCTGGTAATGGCCCTCAGTGGGATCTATTAACACTCTACAGCAGTTTGGGATTTGTTTCTGACTTTGACTTGAACATTTTGCTCAATCTCCTCGCAATAGCTGAGGTTCATGGACTCAGCACCAAATACACCATGGGGCTCATTAAAATGCAAAAAGCCAGGATGAACCACGTCTCTCCCTATAATTTTCTTCAAGTCTTGCATGGCTAATTGGAGAGCTTTCAGGAGTGTAGCTGAAAGATGGGGACTTCAAAATACATAAGTATTTCTGCTTTTAAAGGTATTATTATTATTACAATTACTATTATTATCCTTTCAGAATAAGTGACAGCAACATTCTCCAGTTGCTATCAAAGAGTGTCTCTTAATGAAGCCTGGACATGTAGGAAAAGCAGTGTCCCAGACGTCAGACACTGCATGGACAACCTTCCTCCCCATCTCCCCAGCCCTGCCATTTCTCTCATCAGTCACCTGGGAGTTGTACCACTCTGGTTAAAAGCTAACCTTATTCCAGGGAAGCCTGTAGCTGAATGTTGCAGCTCATATGTCCCAATTCCCACCTGCTTTACTTAGAAAACTAGCTGCAAATAGGCACACAAGGATTTTTTTATTATTATTTGCAAGAGAAAAAGTAAAGCTTGATATAGTTCCTTAAAGATAATTACACTCCTCAACTGCATGCTAAGTCCAAGCTGCCTCCAATAAGGTTCACTTTCCACAAGGGATAGCCTGACTGGGAATCTTTTGCATAGATAGAAAATGGTAGATAGAAACAGAATTTAGGACTTGCCCAGAGGAACAAACTACTGAAAGAGCAAGCTTCAAACTCACGGAAATGGAAATCAGCAGCTGGGTATGGGAATGAACAGAGTGATGGAAGGAGTTGCAATGTTACAGTGCCCGGATAGTGTGCTGTAAAGGGGAGGTTAGAAACTGTTAATTTAATCAGGACATGTGGACATACAAGAGAGAGCCACATGGCTCCTGGGGGTCCTGGGCTGTGCTGGGGGCTGTGCTGCTCTTGGGCATCCCAGACCAGGCTGTGTTTCTGTACAAAAGTCTGGAAAACACTCTCTGCAAGCCGCTAGAGAAGAGGGATTTTCCTGGGCACTCAGAGCAACCCAGGCAGGACTCAGGCATGTCAAGGGAAACCCATCCCACCCACACCAAACCCCCTGCTCTCAATCCTGGGACCTTCCCGGGCCCTCAGACCAGGAGTAGGAGGGGGTTTGGGAGCATGGCCATGTCCCAGACCAGTCTCCATCAGGCCTTCAGCTCCACAATGTGTCACAGCTTCAAGCGAGCTCTCTCAAGCAACACTTCCCATGGCCCTGGTGCACAGAGAAGACACCCAGGAGACAGGGCAGAGAAAGGGCAGAGACCTTGGGCTCAACAGTTGGGCTCACAGCGTCACAGAGGGGGTGCCACAGGCTGAATAAGCAACCCAAAGAAGCAAGCAAGTCCTTCCTTTTGCAGGGACTTGGAAAGCCACATCTCTGACTGTATTCAAGGGGGGTGGAGTCCCCCTTCTGCAAGATTTGCAGAGGTGGGAGCTGGTCACCTCACAGACTTCTGAATGAGCCCAAATGCAGGTCCTGAGGCACTGCACCCCCTTCCAGGCTCTGCATCGGAGCCTGGACAGCAGCCCTGCAGTGTGTGGGCATGTCCTGAGCAGCCCAGGGTCAAAAATGTGGGAGATGCAGGATGCCAGGGCTGCACATCCCCCAAGTGAGACAGTGTCCTGGAGGGGGTCCAGGATACAAGGGAATGTACCCAAGGGAGAAGCACTACCTTGAGGTGACAGGGAAAAGCCCATGGACCAACTCACGTCAAAGATGAGAAACAGCTTTTCTGAGGTTCAGCCAAAAGGAAAGCAGGGCAAAAGTCATGGGAAATGGGAAAACCTCCAAACTTGCTACCTGGGCTGGCCCATGGCTTTGGAGCCTGGCAGGGACCAGGGTCCTGGAGAAAGACCCCTGGATGATGTACATTAAGGACACATTTGCTCTTCTCTGGCATATTCTATCTTAAGCACTGCAGATGGAGAAACCTTGCTGAGGACTTTTAAAAATGTTCGTGCCTAAAGGAGGAAGGTTCTGTCCTGTCTCATATTGTCCTACATCCTACTTTGACAAAAAGAGCAAACCACAGCAGAAACCACTTTTGATGCTCACCAAAGCATCTCAGCCTGTGGCCACACTTTGTGCTGTTTCATCCCACATGAATTTGATCCTGGCTTTGAAAAATGACAAACTTTAAACCAGCCCTGAAGGCCCAGCTTCCCGCACATGTCTGCCCAGGCCAGAGACCTGTCAGTGCAGGGGTGCAGAGGTGACTCCTCCAGTACCCCCTTTTAGATATTTCACAGCCTTTGCCACCATCTAGAGACATTCCTAAAGGATTTATCAACAAGTTCTGGAAAATAACTGGGGTGGAAGGAGGTGACTGCTTCCCAGGACATGAGGGGAAATCTCTCTGCTCTCTCCCTGGCTCTGCCATCTCCATGGCAGTGACCTACTGAGTCTCCAGATGACACGAACTGAGGTCACAGTGGGATGTGCTGCATCACAGGGAGGTCTCCCCAGTGCCACAGGGGTACCCTCACTTCCCTGCAAGGCCTGGTCACTGCTGGACACCGCTCATGTGCTGCCTGCCACTGTCCTTTGGAGCCACTCCGTGGCAAGGAGAGGGGATGGGAGCCATGCTGGGGCCCCTCACCTGCAGGCAGAGGAGCAGGGGCACGTCAGAGAGTTTTGTGTAAGGAGACAGGAAGAGCCTCCTTCTTCCACGTCTGGAGACGGGAGCCAAGGGTAAGAAGACAAGCAAGATGGAGGACTGCTGGACCACCACCATCAGCCCAGACTGCAGTTCCTTGTTCCCAGTGCTCCTGCAGCTCTCCACCAGGGGTAAGGGCTTTGGATGCTCCTTCCTGAGGGGTTGCACAGAGACTGTTAACTGAAAAAAGGACAGTGGATCCTGGGCTGTGGGGGTGGCTGCACACCGCTGCAGGTTGCCACGAGAGCCTTGTTGTAGAGTCCTGACTGGCTGGGGGGACAATGTGGCAGCCAGGACTCCTGGGTGCTGGGGCTTGGCCCTAAGCCCCCAGGATCTTGTGGGGGTGGGGGCAATCCATGGCCAGGTTTCCCTGGGAGTGGGTCCCCCGTTGGGATCTGGCTCTGAGAGGAAAGGGGTGCTGCATCCCAGAGGCTGGGGTGACCTGCAGTTCCGTGGGGCTCTCAAGAGCCTGCTGGAAATGCCCTTGCTGGAAATGGATCCATCACCTTGTAATAAATCCTAGTAGTCTACTTGCTTGGGAGAACCTCTGTTCCTTCCCCATGGATCCTCTTCTGCCTGCAGCTTGGCAGAACATGTTTTGGGCAAGGAGATGCCATCTTCAGATGGCCACAGCCTCTGTCTTCCCACAAACTGGTGCCAAACCCCTGCAGCCAGAAGAAAGCGTGCTTGGGAGAGCAGCCTGGAAACAGGAATCCATTGCCAGGAATCCAGAATCCATTGCCACCCCGTAAGTCCTGGCTGATCCCAAGCATTCTTCTTTGAGCCGTACTGGGTAGTGCCTAGGTGAGTCCAACAGGGCCATCTACCCCAGCCTTCCTGCATACACCACCGGCAGGCCCACAGCTGGTCACCCCATCGCTGTCCCCCACCGCTGCCCTGTGCCCCCATGGGCTCCTCAGCCCTACGGAGTGATCCGCCAGGGCCCAGCGTGGCCCCGCAGAGAGCAGCCCCTACCTGGCTGCGGCCCAGCCCTGCCGGGTGCAGCGTGAGGGCTGCCGAGCCCCGGGGCTGCCAAGGGCAGGCTGTCCGGGCCCCAGGGGACAGAGGACACTGCCCTGCCCCACCCGGCCCTGCCCTGGGGCAGCAGGACACTGCCCGCAGGCTCCGGCACCCCAGCCATGCCCAGGGCCCCCGCACCGGCACCAGGGCCAGCACCAGCACTGGCCCTGGGGCTGCTCCCCCGAACCCAGCACAGCCCCTGGGCGCAGGGCAGCCAGGAGCTCCACAGGGCCCCTGCGGCAGAGCCCAGACCCTGCGGGGCAGCAGCCGGGCCCCGGGACCCCGCACTGCCCAGGCACATGGCACCGGGCTGCCCCCAGGCCCCACCGCACCCCACACTGCCGCCCATAACATGGCGCCCCACTGTGGGGGGGAGGAGGGGAGGGGAGGGGAGGGGCAGAGCTGGCCGCCAGGGCAGCAGGCTGCAACATTTCCGTGTGTGTGTGTGTGTGTGTGTGTGTGTTTTGGGGCCCTGGGGGTGCCCTGTCTGCTGCCATGTGTGGTGCTGTGCCCTGTGTGTCCCTGCTGCAGTGGCACGTGTTGGCTGGCCACCCTCCGTGAGGCAAGGGGTGGGGGTGCAGGGTGTCACAGTGGTGGGGTGCCCTGTGGTGGGGGTAGGTGGTGGCTCCAGTGTCTTGGTGTTCAGAACGGGAAGAGGTGCCTGGAGAGAGCAGTGCTGTGCGTGGGGAGTGCTGCCAGGCTGGGGAGCTGGGGAGCCCTTCGAGGGGAGGAGGTGACTTGGCTCGCAGGGCCCAGGCTGCCCTGGCGGCGAGAGCCAGGGATGCTGGCAGCCTGCTGCCTTCTGTGCACTGAGGTTCAGGCCTTGAGTTTGTGAAGCTCTTGCCAGGATCTGCAGGCAGGATCCAGACTAAAGGGCAGGGAGTGTTTCTGCTTGCTCTGAGATGTGAACCAAGGCTGCTTTTTCCCTCCTTTCCTCTTATTTGCTTTTCCTCATGAGAACTTTCCTCTGCAGCAGTGTTTGCTGAGGGTGGAGGAGTGGCGGGACATGCTTGTTGCCAGCTGGGTGTTAACATGCTGGCAGCTCTTTGGACAAATGAAGGCCTTGTGGAGCGGTGGTCCTTGGAAAGAGGCAGGTGTGTTCTTGGGAGACGACTGTCAAGGGGCTGATGCCTTTATGTGCCAAATCTTCACAGACAAGCAGTCACTTTGAGTAGGCCAGCCACAGCCAGAGTGCCCTGCAAGGCCTGCGCAACCCAAGTCTCTCTTCCTTCCAGTTTCAGCCTCTTTAAGATCCTCCAGCATCCTGCTGTAGTGTGAACTTTCTGTGCCGCAGCAAGGAAATGAGAGAGCACCCTCCATGCAGGCATCAGTGTGCCAGGTGTGGTGTGGTTAGGTGCTGTCACTGCTGCACCGTGTGTTTTGGGAGCCCTTGGTGCCACAGCTGCTGCCATGTGTGGTGCTGTGCCCTGTGTGTCCCTGCTGCAGAGGCGCGTGATGGCTGGCTATCCTCTGTGAGGTGTGGGGCAGTGGGTTTGGGGTGCCACAGTGATGTGGTGCCTTGTCTTGGGGACAGGTGGTGGCCCCAGTGTCTTGGTGCTCATCTTGGGAGGAGGTGTGTGGAGAGAGCAGTGCTCTGCTCCCAGAGCCCAGCCTGCCATCGTGGTGTCCTTCTGGGAGACCCGGGGCTGGGAACCATTGGGGACCATGTTACTGCCTTGGAGCATTCTAGTGCGAGCCAGGGATGCTTGCAGTTTGCTGGCTTCTGTCAGCTGAGGTTCACGCTTGCAGTTTGTGAAGCTCTTGATGCTTCCCTGAGTCTTTGAGATTGTACTGAGTCTTCTGCAGAAAGTCATCTTCTTGCTCCTTAATGGCTTTCTGTTGAATCTGGACCCTCACTGCATCTTCCCTTCCCAGAGCTTAATCCATTCTGATCCATCAGAGAGATGGGGAGTTAATCAAAGCAGTCAGAGCCACTTCTCCCCTTTTTGCCTGCCCAGACCCTTGAGGCAGTGCAGATGCCACCGCACAAGAAGTCAGGCCTCTCGGGGAGACAGGTGGCTCTTAGGCTCCTGTCCTTGGTCAGCCATGGAGGTGGCAGCTCCAAAGCTGCTAGTCCCTTTGGAGTAGAGTCTTAGGATAGCAGATTCCTTGAGCCTGCAATGGGAGAAACATCTGGAGGTGGGGGTCCAACACCCTGCTCGAGGCAGGTCCCAGGAGCAGAGGTATTTTCAGGCCTTTTCCAGTGAAGTTTTGAATCTCTCCAAGGATGGAGATTGGGGAACCTCTCTGGGTCCCTGTGCCATAGTCTGGCCACCATCATGGAGAAGAAGGGTTGTTCTTAACATCTAAGAAGAATGTCCCATGCTCCAAGTTGTCCCTGTTGCCTCTCATGCTGTTACTATGCACCTTCAAGAAAAGCTGGCTCTGTTTTCACTGCACCTTCCATAGGGTAGCTGTGCAGAGCAGGAAGATCCCCCTTGGCCTTCTGTTCTTGATGCTGAACAAACCCAGCTCTCCCAGCCTCTCCTTATATGCCCTGTACTCTAGCCCCTGACCTTCTTGGTGTCCCTGGGCTGGACTGCCTCCTATGTGTTAGTGCCTTTCTAGAACTGGAGAGCCCAAATGGCACCCAGTATCCAGACGTGGCCTCACCTGTGCCAAAAAGCCAGGTAGAATGTCTCCGGTGGCCCTGCTGGTTACGTTCTCACAAATACAGCTCAGCATAGAGGGGAGACATTTGCCCCTGGCTGTTGTGAGAATGCAAGGCCAGCAGAACTGACACTAACCCTCCGATTCTTTCTTCCTAGGTTGCTGCAGTCATGTAGGCTCCCAGTGCAGTCCTAGAGTCCCCGAGGACGGAGGCAGGGTGCCTTCACTGTGACACCAACACGTCCCAACGTGTTGCCAACACCGTGAGCCCTCTGTGGAACCTGCTGCAAGTGAATGAGGTGAGGCTGCGTATGGATGTGAAGGCTGCCGTAAATGCATCTGGCTTTTTTGGGTGACCTGGGGTGTGAGTTCCCCTCCTGGTACCTCTAATCTGCTTGAAATTCCTCCTCCCACAAATGCTGTTGGTGCCAGCCTGCTCAGCAAATGCTGTAATGCTCCCTCCTTTTCCTAGATGGTTGTGGTGCTGTATAGGATGAATCAAAGACCCTTATAATAAATGCCAGCATCCCCTGTGTGCCTTTGTCTGCGTGCCCCAAAGCCTGCTTTGATTGAACTGAGGAACTCTCAGAGCTCTTGGGCTTCTGGCTCTGTGAGGGGTGAAGATGTGCCCAGGGCCAGGCTGCCCGTGGCACCCAGCCATTGGTGTGCCACAAACACAGCTCCAGAGCCCGGGTTCCTGCTGCAGAGCCCATTCCCACAGGACTGCAGGTGTTTCCCCAGACCTCCAGTCTGGGGCTGTCTCCTTGCTGGTGCCACGTTTTCAGAGCCTCTGCACCCTTTCTCCCTTCACAGAAGCTCCTTGTCCAGCTAATGAAAGGAAAGGGGCAGAGGTTACTTTAGGCTCAGGAGACCTACAGGACTCCCAAGTTGTGTCTGTAACTTTATTACAAAAAACAAATGCCCTAACCCTTGTCCCTAGCTGGAGGTTCATGGTGTGGTGGGGTTGTGGGGGTGGAAAGCAGCAGCCTGCTGTGCCCACAGGGAGCAGCATCCTTCCTTCTGAAAACAGCAGCATTGCCCAAGGAGCCAGCTCTGGTCCTGATCTTGTGCTGAGTGTTTGCACACAGCTTGTGAGCCCAGAGTGCCTTGGCCACCTCCCGGTGTCACCACAAGAGCTTCCCTCTGTGTGTGGGTTGAGGAGCCAAGGCAGCAAGCAAAGCATTGCCTGGGGAGTGTGCAAGTGGCGAGGGTCAAGCATCCGTCTCTTCTTGCTGGCACTTGGTTGTATCTAGCGGAAGGGCCAGCTCTGTGGGGCAGAGACAGTGTGTTTACAGACTAGCTGGCACAGCAGAGGTCTGGTGTGAGGTCGATGCCTGGTGCAGGGCTGAGTTGATGTGACAGTGTCAGAAACCCTTTCCAGTGCAGCTGCTCCCTGGGCTGGTCTCTTTACCGAGGCCCTATAAATGGAAGTGGTGTCCTGCTGTCATTTAATAGGTGCTGCAGAACAAGTTGCTCACAGCTAAGACTTGATGGTAAAGGAAATGCAAGTGCAATTGTTCCCTTTTGGGATTTGGTCCCAGGGTGACAGAGTGGAGATGTCCCATGACCTGGAGAGAGTCTTGCCAGGAGATGACAGCTGTTTGCAGAGGAGTGTCATGAAAGGAGTGATGACAGTGACATCAAGGGACATGAGTGTGATCCAGGTGATCTCCTCTGTGAAGGGCATCAGAGAAGCCTGCCTCAGCACCTGTGGTTTTGTGAAATACAGGCTGGCCCAGAGATGTGTCTCATGCCTGAAGAACCAGCGGAGGTTCCCAGCTCCCCCTGTGACAGATCCTTTGGCAGAGCACCTTCCTGTAGAGGAAAGGCTGTACCCAGCAGGCTCTTGGTTGGTGCAGGTTCTTGGGATGTCACCTCCGTGCATTCTCCTGATCAGCAGGAAACCTTTCAATAGCTTCAGTGTGGCCTTGGAGGTCCCTTCTGCCTGAGTACCTGACAGGTCAGCAGCAGGCCCATGGGGAGGGTCTGTGCTTGTGAGGTCATTTATCCTCAGGAGCTGCTGGGCAAGCTGCAGGCACCTGGCTTGGGTGCTGCCTGTGAGGTGACTTGTGCCTCAGCACCTCCTAGGCTGGGGGAGGCACCTAAGTGCTGTTGGTGCAGGTTGTGACGTGCTTCTGCCTCACTCCTTGATAGGCCAGCAGCAGGCACGTGGCTTCGAGGCTGAGTGTGAGGTCAGTGGTGCCTTGGTACGGGATAGGCCAGCAGCAGGCACAGGGCTGCCATTGGCACTTGTGAGGTCAGTGGTGACTCAGTACCTGATAGGGCAGCTGCAGGCATATGGCTCCAGGGCTTAATGTGAGGCCCCTTTTCAATCCCTACGTGGTAGGCCAGCGCCAGGTACATTACTGCTGGTTGTCTTGGTGAGGATGTTGAGAACCTGAGAGACAGCAGCATGCACGTGGCTTTGGTGATGCTGGTGAGGTCATTGTGTCTCAAGACGTGCCAGGCCAGGAGCAGGCACCTTGCTGCTGTTTGTTCTTGTGGGGTCCTTTCTGCCTCAGCACTTCATAGGCGAGCATCAGGCCCAGGGCTTGGATGCAGATGGTGAGGTGCCTTGGCCTCAGTACCTCATTGGCCAGCACAGGCATCTTGGTGGAGTCTGTACTTGTGAGGCCACTTCTGCCTCAGTCCTTGACAGGCCAGGAGTGGTCACATGGCTTTAATGCAGATTGTGAGGTCACTTGTGACTCAGGCCCTGCTAGCTCAGTGGCAGGCCCATGGCTGCTGTTTGTGCTTGTGAGGTCACTTCTGCTTCAGGCCCTCATAGGCCAGGCACTCCGAGCTTTGAGAGAAATCATTTGTCAAGTACAGGAGTTCATTAGAGATAAGTGGTTCTACACATATAACAAACATTGGGCAACAGCAAGCAATCTACAACTGTAAGTATTAACAAACCTCAAAGTATATCAAAGCTCTACTGTTAAGCCATGGATGCACGGTATAGTGACCATTCCTGCTTTTTCCTTGTCTTTATGTGGGCCGCCCCTTCAGTAACAGTTTTCCCCAGATTGTTCTCACCATGTTCCAGCTGTGCCAGGATGATTCATGTCCTCCCTGGCAGTTGGCCTCAGGGTCCTCCCCACTGATGG